>NC_088358.1:12427500-12637500 GCF_036884655.1 Musa acuminata AAA Group | reverse complement strand
AAGAACTCATTGGGTCTCTAATGACCTACGAAATAACATGTCAAGCTCATGACAAGCTCGAGAACCCCTTTCCAAAGAACAGGAAGGATATGGCACTCACATCACAAGAAGATCACTTGAAAGGAAAATCAAGTGATGAGGACAGTGACAATGACATTGCACTTTTGACTCAAAAATTTAAAAATTATTTAAGAAAGAACAAATTTAAAAATAATACAAAAAATAAATTCGAACACAAGAAGGACCAAGTGATTTGCTATGAGTGCAAAAAACCGAGACACTACAATAACGATTGTCCTCAAGCCAAAAAGAGAACATCAAAGAAGAAGGCACTCAAGGCAATGTGGGATGATTCAAGCGCATCCGAAGAAGAGGAGTCCAACACCGAGCAAGTTGCTCATTACGCCCTAATGGCCATCGGAGAAGAGGTAACGGATTTAATTGATGCAGATTTACCTTATCATGGATTATTAAATACCTTCTATGAGTTATTTGATGAATGTAAGACAATTAGTAGAAAATACAAATTGCTAAAAAAGGAGCATGATAGTCTCACTTGTAAATCCAACCACCTTCATTAAAGGCCCTATCTTACATGTTCGGCACCAAAGCAATTGCAACTTTTGTTGCAAATATGGAAATAAAACTTATAAATGTCCATTCTAGAAAATTAGTCCGAACAAACTAATTTGGGTTCCTAAAGGAACCATGATCAATTCTATGCAATATGATGAACAAGTTAAATCAGTTTTTAAGGCACCCAAAAGAAAAAGGGTACCTAAAAATAATCCCTTCTTGTAGAAACATACACAATCACAAGCTAGGAGCAAGAGATGGTATCTAGATAGTAGATGCTCAAGACATATGATTGGAGATCCATCTCATTTCTCTATGCTCACTAGCAAAGAAGAAGGGTACGTCACCTTCGGAGACAACAACCAAGGCAAAATCATTGGCAAGGGAACCATAGGTAACAAATTAAAATTTTCTATTGATGATGTCTTACTAGTTGATGGATTGAAACATAATCTCTTGAGTGTTAGTCAATTATGCGATAAAGGTTATATGGTTAGATTTGAATCAAATGTGTGTATTATTGAAAAACCAAACCATAACATAACTATGATTACATTAAAACAAAATAATGTCTACACCATCAACCTCGATGAACTAAGTAATGAAATGTGCTTCTCCGCTTTAAATGATGATGCTTGGCTTTGGCATAGGAGACTAGGCCATGCAAGCATGAAACTAATATCTAAGATCTCATCTAGAGAATTAGTGCGAGGAATTCCAAATATAAAGTTTATTAAGGACAAAGTATGCGATGCATGTCAACTAGGTAAATAAATAAAAGCTAGTTTCAAACCAAAAACTCAAATTAGCACCACTAGACCATTACAATTGATTCATTTGGACTTATTTGGACCAATTGACATGACAAGTCTAGGAGGAAGCAAATATGCGTTTGTAATTGTGGATGACTATGCTAGATACACGTGGACCTATTTCTTAGCTCACAAAAGTGATTGTTTCAAGTGTTTCTCTAAATTTTGTAAACTTACTCAAAACGAAAAAGGTTTCATGATTTCATCAATTCGGAGTGATCATGGTAGCGAATTTCAAAACCGTGACTTTCAAAATTTTTGTGAAGTTAATGGATACAATCACAACTTCTCCACTCCGAGGAATCCCTAACAAAATGGAGTAGTTGAAAGAAAAAATAGAAACCTACAAGAAATGGCAAGAACGATGTTAAATGAACATAGTTTACCTAAGTATTTTTGGGCCGAAGTCGTAAATACGGCTTGCTACATCATGAATCGAGTCCTAATAAGACCATCCCTATCAAAAACTCCCTATGAATTATGGAATAACAAAAAACCAAATATTTCCTATTTTAAAGTTTTCGGTTGTAAATGCTTTATTTTGAATGAAAGGGATGCCTTAGAAAAATTTGATGCTAAATCCGATGAAGGCATCTTTCTTGGTTACTCTTCCGTTTCTAAGGCTTTTCGGGTTTTTAACAAAAGAACCTTAGTAATAGAAGAGTCTATTCATGTCGTTTTTAATGAAATTTCTAATTTAAAGAAAAATGATTTTGATGATGATCTTGGTTTTGATAATTTGAATTTAAATGAATCCCCTCCTCAAAATAGCAACTTGGATGCACCTTCTTCCGAAATTTCCTTACCCAAGGAATGGAAGTATATAGATGCTCATCCAAAGGAGCTAATTATAGGAGATACATCAAAAGGGGTTCAAACTCGTTCCTCTTTCAAGAATATTTGTGCTAACACTGCCTTCCTCTCTCAAATCGAACCTAAATGCATTGACGAGACCTTAAAAGATGATTTTTGGGTTCTCGCAATGCAAGAGGAATTAAATCAATTTGAGAGGAATAAGGTATGGAAGCTTGTTCCTAGACCTAGTGACCATTTAGTCATTGGTACTAAATGGGTCTTTAGAAACAAGCAAGACGAAAATAGTATCGTGGTTAGAAACAAGACTAGATTAGTGGCCAAAGGTTTCAACCAAGAAGAAAGTATCGATTACGAAGAAACTGTTGAATCTCGGATTTTGATGATGAAGTCAATTGTCATTTGTTGTCTAATCTATGTGTTGAGATAAGTGTGCAGGATTAACTATGATGAAAGATAGACAAGCAGCAGGAGTTGCGCCGGAGTCAAGTTCATGATCACGTTGGGAGTTCGAGAGTTCGACGGAAGTACGGACGGTCGTCGGAGGTTCTGCGGGAACAGATCCGAGAAGTCCAGAAGCTTGCCAAGCGAAGCTCGTCGGAACTCGCCAAGTGGATCGTCGCAAAGTCCAGGAGTTTGCCGGAAGTCCGCAGAAGCATCACCGAGGGTTCATCGGATGATCGACGGAAGTTCGCCGGAAACTCGCCGGAAAAAGCAATTGACGTACCGAAGCAAAGCTGCAGAAATTGTCTTAGATTTAATCGTAGTTAGCACGGTGATTAAGTTAGAAATGGGAGGTGATCCCATTAGCTTAATCCTGGGGCAATTGGGCCCCTGAAGAACTCAAGTTGGGTCGAATGGTTCAACCCATTCGAACCCAAGAAGCTGTGGGAGGTGCAACCGCTCCAGCCAGGCGGTGCAACCGCCCAGGGCTCAGTCTCCAAGCGAGACTGGGCGGTGCAACCTCCTCTGTCAAGCGGTAGCACCGCCTGAGCTCAAGTTTCGAGCTCTGCCTGGTGATGCAATCACCGAGCTCAGTCTTCGAGCTCTGGAAGAGAAGTACGACCTCTCTGGCCAGGAGATGCACAGCCTAAGCTCAGTCTTCGAGCTCTGGCAGAGAGGTGCAACCACCTCTGGCAGAGAGGTGCAACCACCTCTGGCAGAAAGGGGCGATCACCTCTGGCAGAGAAGAGAAACTTCTCTGGTCAGGAGATGCACCGCCTGAGCTCGGTCTTCGAGCTCTGGCAGGAAGGTGCAACCACCCCTGACAGAGAAGGTGGAACCGTCCGAGCTCAGTCTTCGAGCTCTGCCAGGCGGTGCCACCTCTCCAGTCGAGAGGTGCAACCGCCTGAGCTTAGACTTCGAGCTCTGCCAGGCGGTGCCACCTCTCCAGTCAAGAGGTGCAACCGCCTGATCCCGGAATTCCGGGATTTGATCGTTTTGAGCTCGAAATTTGAATTGGGTTGGGGCCTATAAATACCCCACCCATTCAGCACTGAAAAGATACAGACCCACACCGAAATCTTGATCTTTTCTGTGATTCTAAGAGCTCAAAAGTGTTGTAAAGCCTTTAAGTCTCCTCCTTCTGTTCTTCAAGTTTTCAGTTGTAAAGTGAGGAGAGAAAGGTCTGTAAAGGTTGTCTCCTGAGCCTGTTAAAAGGAGAGAAACTGTAAAAGGGCAGTTTGGCCTTCGCCCATTGAAGGAAGGCCCCTAGTTGACGTCGGCAACCTCGTCGGTGGAGGAAGCCAAAAGTGGAGTAGGTCAAGGCTGACCGAACCACTCTAAATCTCTGGTTTGCGTTTATTTTTGAGCACTTTATCATTACTGCAAACCTCCTCCATTACTACTGCTCTCTGCGCTTTCACGAACAAGTTCTAAGTGCTGTTCTTCCGAATCTGCATTCAGACGTAAATTCATATTTTCGTACATTACAGTTTACGTTTACGTTTGATTCTGCAGAACTGTCTTCCGTGCTTTTACGAAAGAGTTTCCTTGCAGTTTACACTTACATTTTGATCCTATTGATAACTGCAAACTGTCCTCTACAATTTTACGAACGAGTTTCAACATTTAGACGTAAAACTGCATTTAGACGTAAATCGGCTTTCCTCTCACAATCATCAGTTCTCAGTTCACGTTTACGTCTTGATTTCAACTGCATACTGCCTTCTGCGAGTATACAAACGAGTTTCAAAGTTTAGTCGTAAATCTGCGTCTAGACGTAAAACAGCGTTTAGACGTAAATCTGAGTTTAGACGTAAATCTGCGTTTAGACGTAAAACTGCGTTTAGACGTAAATCTGCGTTTAGACGTAAATCTGAGTTTAGACGTAAACTGCGCTTAGATGTAAAACTGCGCTTAGACGCAAACTGTGTTTAGACGCAAACTGCGCTTAGACGCAAACTGTGTTTAGACGCAAACTGCGCTTAGACGCAATCTGCGCTTAGACGCAAACTGCACTTAGATACAAACTGAGAATTAGCTTTTGCATCATAATAGTTTTTTTTATTGAACGAATGCAGCTTTTGGTTTTTAATCGCTGTAAGATTTCCGCTGCACTAATTCACCCCCCCCCTCTTAGTGCTCTCGATCCTAACAATTGGTATCAGAGCCCGGTTAACTCTCAAAAGGATTAAAACCCAAGAGAGATGGCTTACGCCGGAAACCAAGAGGGCCATTCTATTACACGTCCACCCATGTTTAATGGGACGGACTACACCTACTGGAAAACCCGAATGAGGATCTTTCTTATTTCTATGGATTTTGAATTATGGAATCTTGTCGAGAATGGTTTTTCAAAGTCTTCTCTTCCAATGATCGATTGGAATGATTTGGAGAAGAAGGCTTTCGCTCTAAATGCAAAGGCTATGAATGCCTTATTTTGTGCACTCGATAAAAACGAGTTTAACCGTGTTTCAACTTGTGAAACTGCATTTGATATTTGGCACACACTCGAAGTGACCCATGAGGGCACAAGTAGAGTAAAAGAGTCAAAAATCAATTTGCTGTTACACTCTTTCGAACTCTTTCGGATGAAACCGAGTGAAACCATTGGCGACATGTTTACCCGTTTCACGGATGTCGTCAACGGTCTAAAAGGACTCGGAAAGAGCTTTTCGGATTTTGAGCTTGTTAATAAGATACTAAGATCCCTTCCTAAGAGTTGGGATCCTAAAGTCACCGCTATTCAAGAGGCAAAAGATCTGCGAAATTTCCCTCTTGAAGAACTAATCGGGTCACTAATGACCTATGAAATGACTTGTAAAGCTCATGAAGAGCAAGAAGATATCCTTCCAAAGAACAGGAAGGATATGGCACTCAAAACGTCAGAATGCCACTTGAGAGAAAACTCAAGTGATGAGGACTGTGATGATGACTTGGCACTTCTAACAAGAAAGTTTAAAAAGTTCTTTAAAAGAAACAAGTTTAAGAATGATGCAAAAAATAAACTTGAACCCAAAAAGGACCAAGTGATCTGCTATGAATGCAAAAAGCCGGGACACTACAAAAGTGATTGTCCCCAAGTCAAGAAAAGAACAACAAAGAAGAAGGCGCTCCAAGCAACATGGGATGATTCGAGCGCATCTGAGGAAGAGGAGTCCAACACCGAGCAAGTTGCTCATTACGCCTTAATGGCCATCGAAGACGAGGTAACAAATTCAATAGATGCTGATTTATCTTTCGATGAATTATTAAATGCTTTCAATGACTTATTTGACGAATGCAAGAGTATAAGTAGAAAATATAAATTGCTGAAAAAGATGCATGATAGTCTTACTTGTGAGTTTGATAAGTTAAAAGTCGAACATCATGATAGTTTAAATTCATGTATCAAATGTCATGATTTAGAAACTATGCAAAAAGAAAACCTGCTACTCAAGGACACCTTGAAGAAATTCGAGGTTGGTAGCAAGTCATTAAACATGATCCTTGCAAACAAGGGTCACATTCCAAAAAGGAGCGGGATTGGATTTGTGAGAAATCCTCACCAAAATCCAACCACCTTCATAAAAGGCTCCATCTTACATGTTCAACACCAAACCAAGTGCAACTTTTGTTGCAAATCTGGACACAAGACACATTGTTGTCCATTCAAGAAAATAAGTCCAAACAAATTAATTTGGGTTCCTAAAGGAACCATGATAAACTCTATGCAACATGATAGAAAATGTAGATCTATTTATGAGGCACCCAAAAGCAAATGGGTACCTAAACATCATCCTTTCTTGTAGAAAACTAAACAATCGCAAGCTAGGAGCAAGAAATGGTACCTTGATAGTGGATGCTCAAGGCATATGACCGGAGATCCATCTCAATTCTCTAAGCTCACTAGCATAGACGAAGGATATGTCACCTTCGGAGACAACAACAAGGGTAAAATCATTGGCAAAGGAACCATAGGTAACAAATCCAACCTCTCTATTGAAGATGTTTTACTAGTTGATGGTTTAAAACATAACCTCTTGAGCATTAGTCAATTATGTGATAAAGGATATATTATAAGATTTGAATCTAATGCTTGCATCATTGAAAAACCACACAAAAATATATCTATGATTGCATTAAAACAAAACAACGTATACACTATTGACATCAATGACTTATGTGATGAAATGTGCCTTGCCGTTATGAATGAGGATGCTTGGCTATGGCATAGAAGATTAGGTCATGCTAGCATGAAACTAATCACTCAAGTATCATCTAGAGAACTTGTAAGAGGAATTCCTCATATCAAGTTCATCAAAGATAATGTATGTGATGCTTGCCAATTAGGTAAGCAAATTAAGGGTAGCTTCAAAGCTAAGAATCAAATAAGCACCTCTAGGCCCTTACAATTGATCCATATGGACTTGTTCGGACCAATCTCTACATCGAGTCTAGGAGGTAGCAAATACGCCTTTGTCATTATTGATGACTATAGCAGATATACATGGACCTACTTCTTAAAACAGAAAAATGAATGCTTTAGATATTTTACCAAGTTTTGTAAACTTGTTCAAAATGAAAAGGGATCTATGATTTCGTCAATTAGAAGTGATCATGGTGGAGAATTTCAAAACCATGACTTCCAAGAATTCTGTGAACTCAACGGATATAACCATAATTTCTCTACTCCAAGAAATCCTCAACAAAATGGAGTAGTAGAAAGAAAAAATCGAAATTTACAAGAAATGGCAAGAAAAATGTTGAATGAACATAGCCTACCCAAATATTTTTGGGCCGAAGCTGTAAACACTGCATGCTATATTTTAAATAGAGTCCTAGTAAGACCCTTACTCACCAAAACTCCTTATGAGTTATGGAATAACAAAAAACCCAATGTCTCATATTTCAAAGTCTTTGGGTGTAAGTGTTTTATCTTGAATGAAAAGGATAACTTAGGAAAATTCGATGCTAAATCTGATGAAGGAATCTTTCTTGGTTATTCTTCGGTTTCTAAAGCTTTTCGCATCTTCAATAAAAGAACCTTAATTATTGAAGAATCCATCCATGTTGTTTTCAATGAGATTTCAGAAATTAAGAAAAATGATCTTGATGATGATTTTGATTCCTTGAATTTAAACGAAACCCCGTCTCCAACTAGCAACTTGGATGCATCCACTTCCGAAACATCCTTACCCAAGGATTGGAAGTATATAGATGCTCATCCTAAGGAGCTAATCCTAGGAGACACATCAAAGGGGGTTCAAACACGATCTTCTTTTAAAAACTTTTGTGCCAACGCCGCCTTTCTCTCCCAAATTGAACCCAAATGTGTTGATGAAGCCATGAAAGATGATTCATGGATTATCGCAATGCAAGATGAATTAAATCAATTTGAGAGAAATGAGGTGTGGACGCTTGTTCCTAGGCCAAATGACCATTTAGTTATTGGTACTAAATGGGTCTTTAGAAACAAGCAAGATGAAAATGGTATCATGGTTAGAAACAAGGCTAGATTAGTGGCCAAAGGTTTCAACCAAGAAGAAGGTATCGATTACGAAGAAACCTTCGCACCTGTGGCTCGATTGGAAGCCATAAGGATGCTCCTTGCCTACGCCAGTTGCAATAATTTTAAGTTATTTCAAATGGATGTTAAAAGCGCTTTTCTAAATGGTTTCATTTCCGAAGAAGTTTATGTTGAACAACCCCCTGGATTTGAAAATAATGGCTACCCTAATCATGTGTTTAGACTAACTAAAGCTCTCTATGGTTTAAAACAAGCCCCAAGGGCTTGGTATGAGAGACTTAGTTCTTTTCTCATTGAAAATAATTTCATAAAAGGCAAGGTTGATACTACATTGTTTATCAAGAATTTTGAAAATAATTTTCTCATTGTTCAGATTTATGTTGATGATATCATCTTTGGCTCTACAAATGAATCTCTTTGTGAATCGTTTGGTAAAACTATGAGTCTTGAATTCGAAATGAGCTTAATGGGAGAATTAACATTCTTCTTAGGTTTACAAATCAAACAACTAAGCAATGGCATCTTTATTAGTCAAACTAAATATGCCATGAATTTATTAAAAAGGTTTAACATGAACAACTCAAAGGCCAGTAACACTCCTATGAGCACCTCCACTAAATTAGAAATTGATGAAAGTGGAGAAAGCTTTGATCAAAAAACTTATAGGGGTATGATAGGAAGTTTACTTTACCTCACTGCAACCAGACCAGACATCATGTTCAGTGTAGGACTTTGTGCTAGATTTCAATCAAACCCTAAGATGTCTCATCTCAAAGCAGTTAAAAGAATATTTAGATATCTTAATGGTACCACAAATCTAGGATTATGGTACCCAAAATCAGAAAATTTTGAGTTAATTGCTTATGCTGATGCTGACTTTGCTGGGTGTAGATTAGATAGAAAAAGCACATCAGGATCATGTCAATTTTTAGGACATGCCCTTGTTTCCTGGTCATCAAAGAAACAAAACTCAGTTGCACTATCAACAACCGAAGCTGAATATATTGCAGCAAGTGCATGCTGTGCACAAGTTGTATGGATGAAAAATACCTTAGAAGATTATAAAGTTCATCTCAAAAATATTCCAATTAAATGTGATAACACAAGTGCAATATGCTTAACCAAAAATCCTATACAACACTCAAGAACAAAACATATTGATATTAGACATCACTTTATACGAGATCATGTCACCAATCATGACGTAACCATAGAATTCATTGATACTAAACATCAACTAGCTGACATTTTTACAAAACCTCTAAGTGAAGAACAATTTGATTTCATTAGAAGAGAGTTAGGAATGCTCATGTGTCCGAATAAATAAACTTGTTAAAATTATTTTTCGGACTATATTGAATGATCAGATCACATGAATGCCATTTTATATGATTATATGTGAAAATCTGTAACAAAATCTTGTCCAAATGCATCTTAGTTGTTCGAATGCTATAAAACAGATTTATTCGTACACTTTCATGAAAAATGAGTTTTTTGAAATAAATCTGATAAAGTGATTCCTGAATATGTATGTCATTCTGTAATATCTTTACGGGTAAAATGAATTATAACAAAAGGGGGAAGAAGTTTTCAAAGCAATCTATGTAAAATCCCTCTATAAGCTTTCGTCTAAATTGGTCTTCCTTGTATAACAATGCTTTTTGTTGATGACAAAGGGGGAGAAATATATGAATTGATAAACACTGTGATTAGAAATACCTTGAGTGATGCTATAAATAATGTTTGCACAATGCCATCCTTGCATCACCAAGAGATATATGAAACATGTGCTATAGTTTGCATTATGTCTTGAGTTGATATCCTATTTTGTGAAGTAAATGCAAACTTGCTAGAATGATAATATGTGTGCATCATGTAATAGTCCTTCGAGCTTTAAATGATAATGTTCAATTACATGATGAATAGTCACAAACACTATCATACAAACTTGATGATGAATGTCAAGCTTTGACATCATCCTTGAAGAGATACATCATGATAGGTATCATGATGGGAGTATTGATAAGTTTAACTGATCTAACTTATCAATACGTCACTTGAATTCTTAGGTCTTGAATTCAAGGTTGACTTATCTCAACTATGGCATATAGACAGGGGGAGTTAAGGATAACTCCATTATCAATTGATTGTCATCATCAAAAAGGGGGAGATTGTTGAATCTCGGATTTTGATGATGAAGTCAATTGTCATTTGTTGTCTAATCTATGTGTTGAGATAAGTGTGCAGGATTAACTACGATGAAAGATAGACAAGCAGCAGGAGTTGCGCCGGAGTCAAGTTCATGATCACGTTGGGAGTTCGAGAGTTCGACGGAAGTACGGACGGTCGTCGGAGGTTCTGCGGGAACAGATCCGAGAAGTCCAGAAGCTTGCCAAGCGAAGCTCGTCGGAACTCGCCAAGTGGATCGTCGCAAAGTCTAGGAGTTTGCCGGAAGTCCGCAGAAGCATCACCGAGGGTTCATCGGATGATCGACGGAAGTTCGCCGGAAACTCGCCGGAAAAAGCAATTGACGTACCGAAGCAAAGCTGCAGAAATTGTCTTAGATTTAATCGTAGTTAGCACGGTGATTAAGTTAGAAATGGGAGGTGATCCCATTAGCTTAATCCTGGGGCAATTGGGCCCCTGAAGAACTCAAGTTGGGTCGAATGGTTCAACCCATTCGAACCCAAGAAGCTGTGGGAGGTGCAACCGCTCCAGCCAGGCGGTGCAACCGCCCAGGGCTCAGTCTCCAAGCGAGACTGGGCGGTGCAACCTCCTCTGTCAAGCGGTAGCACCGCCTGAGCTCAAGTTTCGAGCTCTGCCTGGTGATGCAATCACCGAGCTCAGTCTTCGAGCTCTGGAAGAGAAGTACGACCTCTCTGGCCAGGAGATGCATAGCCTAAGCTCAGTCTTCGAGCTCTGGCAGAGAGGTGCAACCACCTCTGGCAGAGAGGTGCAACCACCTCTGGCAGAAAGGGGCGATCACCTCTGGCAGAGAAGAGAAACTTCTCTGGTCAGGAGATGCACCGCCTGAGCTCGGTCTTCGAGCTCTGGCAGGAAGGTGCAACCACCCCTGACAGAGAAGGTGGAACCGTCCGAGCTCAGTCTTCGAGCTCTGCCAGGCGGTGCCACCTCTCCAGTCGAGAGGTGCAACCGCCTGAGCTCAGACTTCGAGCTCTGCCAGGCGGTGCCACCTCTCCAGTCAAGAGGTGCAACCGCCTGATCCCGGAATTCCGGGATTTGATCGTTTTGAGCTCAAAATTTGAATTGGGTTGGGGCCTATAAATACCCCACCCATTTAGCACTGAAAAGATACAGACCCACACCGAAATCTTGATCTTTTCTGTGATTCTAAGAGCTCAAAAGTGTTGTAAAGCCTTTAAGTCTCCTCCTTCTGTTCTTCAAGTTTTCAGTTGTAAAGTGAGGAGAGAAAGGTCTGTAAAGGTTGTCTCCTGAGCCTGTTAAAAGGAGAGAAACTGTAAAAGGGCAGTTTGGCCTTCGCCCATTGAAGGAAGGCCCCTAGTTGACATCGGCAACCTCGTCGGTGGAGGAAGCCAAAAGTGGAGTAGGTCAAGGCTGACCGAACCACTCTAAATCTCTGGTTTGCGTTTATTTTTGAGCACTTTATCATTACTGCAAACCTCCTCCATTACTACTGCTCTCTGCGCTTTCACGAACAAGTTCTAAGTGCTGTTCTTCCGAATCTGCATTCAGACGTAAATTCATATTTTCGTACATTACAGTTTACGTTTACGTTTGATTCTGCAGAACTGTCTTCCGTGCTTTTACGAAAGAGTTTCCTTGCAGTTTACACTTACATTTTGATCCTATTGATAACTGCAAACTGTCCTCTACAATTTTACGAACGAGTTTCAACATTTAGACGTAAAACTGCATTTAGACGTAAATCGGCTTTCCTCTCACAATCATCAGTTCTCAGTTCACGTTTACGTCTTGATTTCAACTGCATACTGCCTTCTGCGAGTATACAAACGAGTTTCAAAGTTTAGTCGTAAATCTGCGTCTAGACGTAAAACAGCGTTTAGACGTAAATCTGAGTTTAGACGTAAATCTGCGTTTAGACGTAAAACTGCGTTTAGACGTAAATCTGCGTTTAGACGTAAATCTGAGTTTAGACGTAAACTGCGCTTAGACGTAAAACTGCGCTTAGACGCAAACTGTGTTTAGACGCAAACTGCGCTTAGACGCAAACTGTGTTTAGACGCAAACTGCGCTTAGACGCAATCTGCGCTTAGACGCAAACTGCACTTAGATACAAACTGAGAATTAGCTTTTGCATCATAATAGTTTTTTTTATTGAACGAACGCAGCTTTTGGTTTTTAATCGCTGTAAGATTTCCGCTGCACTAATTCACCCCCCCCCTCTTAGTGCTCTCGATCCTAACAGAAACCTTCGCTCCCGTGGCTCGATTAGAAGCCATAAGGATGCTCCTTGCCTATGCTAGTAGTAATAATTTTAAACTGTTTCAAATGGATATCAAAAGTGTTTTCTTGAATGGTTTTATTTCCGAAGAAGTATATGTCGAACAACCTCCCGGATTTGAAAATTCTCTTCTTCCTAATCATGTATTCAAATTGACTAAGGCTCTCTATGGCTTGAAACAAGCTCTTAGAGCTTGGTATGAAAGGCTTAGTTCCTTTCTTATTTTAAATAATTTTACCAAAGGCAAGGTTAATACTACATTGTTTATCAAACATTTTGAAAATAATTTTCTTATTGTGCAAATTTATGTTTATGATATTATTTTTGGCTCTTCGGATGAATCACTATGTGAATCATTTGCCAAATGTATGAGTCATGAATTTGAAATGAGTTTAATGAGTGAATTAACTTTCTTTTTGGGATTACAAATCAAACAACTTAGTGATGGTATATTTCTTAACCAATCTAAATATACATTAGAATTGTTAAAATAATTTAACATGGATAACTCAAAAGCAATAAACACCCCTATGAGTACTGCGACTAAGTTAGATAAGGATGAAAATAGTGAAAATTTCGATCAAAAAACATATAGGGGAATGATAGGTAGTCTACTCTACCTCACCGCGACTAGACCAGATATTATGTTTAGTGTAGGACTTTACGTTAGGTTTCAATCAAATCCTAAATTATCTCATCTTAAAAGTGTTAAAAGAATATTTAGGTATCTTAAAGGAACTCCAAATTTAGGATTATGGTATCCAAAATCTGAAAAATTTGATTTAATAGCTTATGCAGATGCCGATTTTGGCGGATGCAGGATAGATAGAAAAAGTATATCCGAAACATGCCAATTTTTAGGACATGCACTTGTTTCTTGGACTTCCAAGAAACAAAATTCAGTTGCACTATCTACGGCGGAAGCCGAATACATTGCTGCAAGTGCATGTTGTGCACAAGTTGTTTGGATGAAAAATACATTAGAAGACTATGAAATTCACTTTAAAAATATTCCCATAAAATGTGATAATACTAGTGCCATATGTCTTACTAAAAATCTAATTCAGCACTCTAGAACTAAGCACATCGACGTTAGGCATCATTTCATACGCGATCATGTCCTTAACAATAATGTTGTTCTAGAATTCATTGACACAAAGCATCAATTCGCAGATATATTTACAAAAGCTTTGAATGAAGACTAATTTGAATTCATTAGAAGGGAATTAGGTATGTTAAATTGTCCCTAAGAATAAACTTGTTTAAATGGATTTTTCGTAAAGTTTTTCATCCTCTCTCTGTTCCTCGGTGAATTTGATCATTCTCTTTCGATTCTAAATGACACGTTAAATTACCTTATCCTATCTTGAGTCAAACCCCGCTCTCATCTGATCAAGATTAATGATTTTATGATATTTTATGAATCTCAAAATTGATTTTGATGGCTTGATTATGAGTTTCAAGTTGACAATTTGAATTTGAATGAGTTTGTATTCGAATTATGATCTTGACTTATTAGAGTTACTACTTGAAATTTTTTTTTAATCACAATCTCTTCTCTGTACAACTACAATTTTTGTTATTTATAGAAAGAATAGATTTGATAAAATGGATGAATGCTGAATTTTCCTTTAAGATGAACTCTGCGTAAATATTTTAGCATACTTAATTTTGAAAGATGAATTTTTGTATGATCAATGCTGAATTCCTGATGTTATAATCACAAATTATGTGCTTCAAGTCTCATTCCCTTTTTGTTGATGACAAAGGGGGAGAAGTGATGACTAAGTGATGACTTATACCATTTCGATAGCATGACTTAATGAAAATGTCTTATGCGCATCGATAACATGACTTATATGAATTACAAGAGCTCGTATAATACAAATATCTCATATGCCTTGCAAAATCTTTGAGAATATCACAAGATTGATTGATCATATGGAAAGCATGCCTTACATCTATATCATGAAATTCATGTTGAAAATCTTTATCGCCTGTCGTAGTAAAAATCGTCCCTTATCATTTGACTTATGATTTTCATCGAAGTTTCGTATTTACTATTGCTTAATGAGAATAACGATACGTTCTATGGTTAGAACTTATCGGTTTATGCTTGAATTCAATGGGATGGAATTTAAGTGTTTTTTATCTTCTCATAATATAGCATATAGATAGGGGGAGTTATGTTTAACTCCGTCATCAATTGATTGTCATCATCAAAAAGGGGGAGATTGTTGAATCTCAGATTTTGATGATAAAATCAATTGATGGGTTAATTGATCTAATCTATATTATTGAGTTAAGTGTGTAGGATTAACTACAATAACCAGAAAACACAAAGTAAGAATATCGGAGTCAAGTTCGATGGACGTTTAAGAGACCGAAGAATCGTCGGAGATGCTGCCGGAACCAACTGAGAAGAAATCGGGAACCTGTCGGAATTTTCGGAAGTTCGCCGAAGAGATCGTCAGAGGTTCGCGGAGATCACCGAGAAGGCTCGGCTACTTGTTAAAGTCATCGCAAGATCGGGAGCTTGATGGGAGTCTGTCAGAAGAAGTTCGTCGGAAAGCTCGCCGGAACAAGACTCGACGTTCGCGGTTGAAAACTTGCTTAGGATATTTTTAGTTATGTAGTTCACATGTAATTAGGATTAGGATTAAGAGATAATCCTATATCCTGGTTAGGGGCCAACTAGGCCCAAAATTAGACTTGGTTTGGGCTAAATTTAAAGCCCAACCAGTGAACCGAAGGGTCTGACGGTGGCACCGCCAGACTGGGCGGTTTCACCGCCCAGCACCCGAGAGCCAGGCGGTGGCACCGCCAGTCCACTGTTAGTGTCAGACACTGACAAGCGGTGGCACCGCCAGCATCGGGAACCAAAGAGAATTCAAATTTTGGAGCCCAAATTTGAATCCTCTTGAGGCCTATAAATACCCCTCAAATCTCAACTGAGATTACAATTTTTTGAGAAGCAATTGAT
This sequence comes from Musa acuminata AAA Group, assembly GCF_036884655.1. NCBI lineage: Eukaryota > Viridiplantae > Streptophyta > Magnoliopsida > Zingiberales > Musaceae > Musa > Musa acuminata. Next base: position 12,621,922 of record NC_088358.1, on the reverse strand, counting down.
TGAGAGAAAGGTCTTAGAAAACTCTTAGCAAGTCTTGTTTTCAATTTGCTAGTGTTCACCTCCTTCTTTCTTGCTGAAAATCTGTAAGAGAGTGAACCGCTTGTAAAAAGTTGTAAGAGGGGTATTTGCCCTTCCCTTTCAAGAGATTTGCTAGTGGAAGGTGGGAGCCTCATCGAAGAGGGCCTCGCAAGTGGATGTAGGTCATTTGACCGAACCACTTTAAAATCGGCGTGATCTTTGGTTTGCATTTCATTATTGCTATTTACATTACTGCAAACCTTCTTACGTGCTTTATTTCCTCATTACCTTTGCTGCACAACTTTACGAATACGCTTTCAAGTTAAGCACTTTCGATTTCGATTTTTATCGTACGAAAGATTTGTCAAAATCGACGTTTTAATCCGCTGCACTAATTCACCCCCTCCTCTTAGTGCCGCTCCGATCCTAACACAACCAACCATGTATCACTTTCCTTTTCGAATCCATGGCAAACTCGATTGATGGGTAGCCAAGCATGCTTGAATGTGGGCAATCTGAGCACTAGCGTTTACATGATGGCCCGGGCCAGATCAGGCTCATTCATCAAAATCATGGCATCGGCCTCAACAAAATCATGCCAAATCGGGTACCGACCTGACATTCATAACATACTCGCACTCTTAAAAGGAGAGATGAAGAGGATTAAAGAAATGGAAGAACCATACCACCATAAGATCTTGGTTACTGATGCTACCTTAGCCTTGGCATCCACAAAGACCCCTCCACTCATAAAATCATGGGCAGCCTCCATTTGTTCCTTGTTGATATTTCCTGGTGAGTAGCACCTAAGTGCAGGACCAGATCTTTTGCCGGACACCAATGAGTGAAGCAATGGCTCTGGGTATGGAAGAGCAACCTGATCGAAAAAAATCAACAAGATTTGAGTTTAGAACAAGTACACATGGCAATCATGGTCTCAATTAATCACAATTAAATTTAAACAAGATTCAGGTTCTAAAGCACCTCAATGTTACAAATTACACTGGTTTAGAACTCAAACAACTGGTCATTTGTTGACAAACCTACATGCACTTTAGAAGGTTTCCTTTCATCAATTTGTAAGTCAATCCTATATGCACTTTAATGATCCAATAAATTAAAAAACGGTAGATGATGAACTAACTGTATAAGACTGCATAATCCCAAGTGAAAAAAATCGACTTTAGGGAGGGATGCACAGTAAAAGCTTGGAAAAGTTACTCACAGTAGCATTTGGTGAACTAAAACGAAAAGCCATTCTGGTTGATGGCTCTCGCTAAAATTAGGTACATAAGTCAACAAGCCTATCATATGATGTTATTCTTGATTAAAAAATATTTATTGATTCATATGCAAAACCACATGTTTGCTTCAACAATGTCATACTTTTAAGATGGATTTTGTTCAAACCATCAAATCACAGAGAGGCCTGTTCTCTTGAATTTGAACTAAAGATTTGATTCCATAACACATAAAATATGAGTAATGAGCAAGAGTTTTCCAATGTCTCGTTCTCATGTATAGCCAGAAACAGACTGGCCCACCAGTACATTCATCTAACTTCTATCTGGCCTAGCATAAACTTGCTCAAGCAACATACTCTTAGAATGCTCTGGAGTGCATGCCGCTACGTCCCATTTTATGATGACTGACATATTCCAAACCTGCACCTGCAAACGTGGTGCACCGGTGCAAGTCCATGCGCCATGTGATGGAACCAAGCTGCACGCACTGATCCATGGCACTGGACCCCAGGTTGGCTACTTTACAAGTCCATTTGCCTGCCTTGGTCCACAATTAGCAAGACTTGACGTTGTGCCTTCCAATGCAACTGTCGAATTGCTATCTTCCAGATAGACAGCAAACTGATCGTTGACTGCATAACTCCCCTGCTTTATAAAGGGTTTCAGAAGAATTTATTTTAGGCAAAGAAATCAGCAAAACATCATCACTTATTTGTCCTAGAAAATCTAAGAGTTAGTGTGAAAAATGAAGAAGTCTTTTGCGTCTTTCTCCGTATTAACCTTGGGGAAGTTTTTTAGGTCTACTAGAAGTCACATCTTATGTTTCTAAAATATATATAAGTTTTCTAGAAGATTACTTTTGGGAAGTATTGCTTATATTACTAGTACCAAGGCTCCAAAATTCTTATAAATAATCGAGTTTATTAATGGATGAAATACTTCATATTTAAATTAAAAACTTACACCTTCCCTACTCTTTTAGTCTTTTATTCTCCTCTCTAATCTCTAATCTCACTCTTTTCTTTCTTTCCTCTTTATTCTCTAATCTCACTCCTCTCTTCCTCTTTCTCTCTATTTCTCTACCATATTCAATATCTATTTGGTATCAGAGACATCAAGAGTCTTGTACCCGTTGGATCTCGACTATAAGCAAAAGCTTCAAACAATACTCATGGATCCTTACATCTCCAATGTCACCACCTTAAATGTGGAGTTGGACTTTGGGATGACTATCTCTATGGAATCAATAGACCACTTAGCTCTCAGATAATTTTTGAAAACTTCACTAATATTTTTGTCAAAAAGAATTATATATTTCGTTAGATTGCAGTTTTCATTACTTCTTCTCTCCCCACTTTATCTTTTTTTTTATATATTTATCGGTCTCTCTATCTTCTTTAATTACAACTATAGTACCATTAAGATTTAAAATCATAAAAATTATCATAAAAAAACCAAAAAGTGAGAGAACCACTTGAATCATTTCATTTTTACCTTATACATTGCAATGATTAATAATTTCATTATCAAAAGATAATTTATTGATAAAATTAGAATCATGAGTGGAGGTGAAAAACAACCCAATCCTGATTATTCCAAAAACCAACAATGTATAGTAGATACCATAGGACCAAACTAAAAAGCCATGATACAACGTTGAACTAGTTATCTAACCAAATGACGCGTCCTAAGAGCTCCTCAATACCTTAAAAAATGACCTATGAATGAGGAGGTTAATGAGTCAATTAGACAACATAACAGCCCTCTATAATCTACAGCTTCAAATCAAGAAATTTTACCTACTCCCTAATCTCCACCTCGAACGAATTCTAAGTCCATATATAGGGCACCTATTCACAATAATACTGCAATTCACAAAAAAAAAAAAACTAGTAAGATCTGTTAGGATGTGTTGGCAATATGTCCAATGTACTCTTGAACACTGTCAAGAGCCTCCCATCACTTAATGGGAAGTCATAAAACAAAAGCTTAAGGAAAAATATTTGCCAACCTACTTTCGAAGCCAACTGATTAAACAATTACTAAACCTTAAACAGTTGAATTTTTAGTGTGACTGAGTATTTGGCCAAGGAACTTTTACTTAGGTGTGAAATTGAGGAGGATCAAATCATCACTATTCAAAGGTTTATTAATGGGTTAAGGTTTGACATCCAACAAGAAATCTCCCTTGTTTTCGTCGATACCATGGAGGAAGATTACCGATGAGCCCTTGAGATTGAGCAACACCGCAAACTCTATCCAACTCATCAAACATCTTCTCAGTCTATCGATAATAGAACTATGTCTCGATCAACCCTAAGTAGTGACTCTATCAAACCAAAAATCCCTGTTACTAGCAATAGTCCTAGCCCAATCATGAATCGTCCAACTCAACTAGATGCTCAAACTAGTTTGTCTTCAATCTAATGTCATTGCTACCATAATAAAGGTCACATTATCTTTCATTATCCTCAACGTATCCTTCTCTTAAAACAAGAATCAAAAGATCAAATCGAGGAAGTAGATCAAGTAGTTGAAACCAAATCGTACTCAAGTGATGAAAATGAATTAGAAATTGAAAATGCCCATGTCAATATTGTCTACATCATTCTCTCTACTACTAGTGTTTCCAATGAATAAAAGAGGACAAGTATCTTTAATACTTTTATCTGAAGCGGGGAGAGAACTCACAATTTGGTTATAAATTGGGGTAACACTATGAACATAGTCTCAAAATTTTCTATCAAGAGATTATGCCTTAAGGTCGAGTCATATCCAACACCATTCAAAGTAGCCTAGATTGACAAAACTAGTTTACCGATTACTAAGAGATACTTGATACCAATCAAAATCAGCAATTACCATGATGAAATTTACTATGATATCCTACCAATTGATATTACCTACATTCTTCTAAGATCACCTTGGTTGTTTGACCTTGATATTACCAATCATAGGAGAGAAAACACATATGTCTTTTGATATAAAGGTAAAAACATCATCTTGCAACTAACAAAACTATCCAAAAAGGACAAATTAGGAACCCTTAAGTTCCTTCCACAAGCCTCAACTACAAAAAAATTCACTTATTGGGTCCTAAATCTTTTAAATAGAGATCCTAGCCAACTTTTATGTGGCTATCATTGCTAGAGAAAGTCCTAGCCCTTGCATTACTCCTTACCTAAATCCTGAAGTGAAGTCCTTATCAGATGAATTTTTTGATCTTATTCTTTCAAAATTACATAGTAAACTACCACCCGTACGAGAAATCCAACATATCATTGTTCTTACAACTCCTTCCACTTAACTATCATACCTTAGAACCAACTCACTCATTCATTCAACATATCCAAGATTTACGTGTTGAGATTCAACGTAAAATTATCCTAAGTAATGAAAGTTCAAAATTTAAATCCTATGAACATTGTAGGCGTCAAGAGTTTCAAGATGGTGACTATGTACTAATTCATGTTCGTCCTGAGAGATTCCCTAAAATTTCATTCAAGTTATATGCCCGAGTCATTGGTCCTTTCTCTATCATCCAAAAATTAAGGTCTAATGCATATATGCTTGATTTGCCTTCTGGCTTAAATATTGGTCTAATTTCCAACATTAAGGATTTAACTTCATAATTCATATAATAGTACTTTAGACCACCTTTGTTTACTAGAGCTCCTACAAGTAACAATCCTCCCAATCATCGATCCTCCCAAAACCCAGGGATGTCGTAAAGGCTATTCTTGATGACCGCCTTGTTATGTCTGCTACTAGCATCTATCAATACTTTCTTATCAAGTAGCATGATTATCTAGTGCTTAATATTACCCAGATTACTTTGGAGGAACTTTATGACTTTGCACCAAATTTATTGGACCAGTACATTATAAATCACTCTCCAAGGTCGAATTCTTTTCCATCAGAGGAGGATAATGGAGAATCATCTAGCTTTTATAAAGGGTTTGGAAAAGTTTATTCTAGACAAAGAAATTAACAAAAAGTCATCAATTATTTGTTCTAAAAACTTAGAGTTGTGTAAAAAATTGAAAAGTCTTTTAGTTCTTTCTAGGGGTTAACCTTAGGACTCTATTTTTGTATTAAGTGTACTCTTTTTCTTCTCAATTGTAATAAGTTATTTTAAAATTATTTAGGTCTATGAGGTATATACGTTCGCTATGTAGTTACTCTTGGAAATCAATTACCTATATTAATTATATTAAGGCTCTTGGAACCCTATAAATAATGAAGCTTGTTAATAGATAAAACACTTTATATTTGAATGAAAAACTTGCATCTTATCTACTCTTCTAGTCTCTTACTCTCCTCCTCCTCTCTAATCTCTAATCTCTAATCTCTAATCTCTCTCTTTGTTTTCTCTTCTCTCTAATCTCTAATCTCACTCCTCTCTTGCTCTCTCTCTATTTCTCTACTTTGTTCTACATCTAACTCCACACCTTTAACTATTGTTCTCTCTATTTCTCTACTCTGTTATACATCTAACTCCACACCTTCAACTATTGTAAAAACTTAAAAGAGTATGGATGACATACATGAGTAATATGCATCATCTTATGAATAATTCATTAAACATCTATTAAAAATATTATATATATGTATATAATCCATAGGTTATTTTGATCTATTTTATGCATTTTTTTTAAATACAATTATATAATTTAATTTCTATTTAATAAAATTATAAACCATCTCAAGCATACATTTGAAATTACATGTACGCATGATTTTTGAATCCAGGTTCAGAGCCTCCCACCATAATCTCATCGTACATAGAACCATATTAATAGACATATAAAATCAAACTCCAGGGAACCTTTATCCTTTGTCTACATGACCACACTTCTACAATTTACATCTCTAGGTAAAACACACTTCTATATGAAATCACTAAGCTATTTGGGCCCTACCCATAACCTCTAAAAAGCGTGATGCTATTTTAGCCATCATTGAAAGGTTAACCAAATCGGTATATTTCTTACTTATCAATATAACTTATTCTCTTGATAGACTTATAGATTTATATATCCATGAAATAGTAAAACTTCATGGTATTCTAAAAGAAAGTTAAGCCCTAGATTTGTTGGACCTTTTGAGGTCATTGAGAGGATTGGTTTTGTTGCTTACTAGATTGCCTTGCTACCATCCTTGTGTCATATCCATGATGTATTTCACATTTCAATGCTCAGAAAGTATATATCAAATCCTTCTCATATCATTAAGTATGAGCCGATTGTGATCGATAAGGACTTGTCTTATGTGGATGAGTTCACTCAGATCATTGATAAGAAAAAAAAAATCCTAAGAAATAGGATCATTCCTCTAGTTAAAATGATTTAGAGATACCATTCTGAAACTACTTGGGAGCTAGAGAAAGAAATGAAGAAAGCTTATCCTCACTTTTTCATCGATTGAGGTATGACAAATTTAGATGACTAAACTTTTCTTTTAAGAAGGGGAGAGTGTAATATCTCTCGTCTATGAAATTTTTGTAAGGACCTGTTTGTAATGTAAGGACCTATTTTGAATAGTTTATAAGGAACTATTTGTAAATATAATGACTTATTTATAAATATAGGTAATTATAAGGACTAAAGTGCAAATATACAAAAAAAAAAAGGTTTCTTCTACCGCCTCTTGCCTCATGCCTTGGAATTAGATGTGACAGTATTCGATGGAGAAGAGAGGAAGAGAGTGTGAAGAAGAAAAAGAGGAGAAGAAGTGATTTGGCTTAGGGTTTCGACTTAATTCCTCATTTGGGATCAATTTTTTATCACGCAAGTATTCTAACCCCTTCCTACGATAATCTTAATCTTTGATTTTATCTTAATTATGAATAATTTGAAGGGTTTTGGCCTAGCATATGATATCCATCTCGTTTAGATCTAAAGCTATGAATATGAAATTTTTGAGATTTATGACCTATCTGTCTTATTTTAACTATAACTTTTTATACCGAATTCTGATTTAGACAAATCTTATTTTTTTGAAAACTAGACTCATAAATATATTTTTTTTATATTTGAATGAAAGATTTAGAGTTTAAATTCCTGCCCAAACTTCTATTTCAATTGACCCTAAGGATTCTACAAAACATGGATAATATTTTTGAACCTCTTTGTACTAAATTACTTGTAACTCTCATTTGGAAACCCTAATTAGTACAAAATTTACTTCATTAGATACTAAACTCATAGATATTTCTTTATATGTCTTATTTAAAAGATTTGGAGCATAAATACCTATCTAAACATCTATTTCAATCGACCCTATAGATTTTGTAAAATAGGGATTATAATTTTTGATCTTTCTATACTAACTTGCTTGTAACTCCCTATTGGAAGCTCTAAAATTTAGAAAACTTAATTCATCTAAAAGTAGACTAATATATCTTTTAAATGACATATTTCTTCAATAAATTAGAGTAAGGTTTGTAATACCATATCGGTACGGGCGATACGTATCGATCCGCTAGTAGATCAACACACGAACCACCCGCTATTGAGCGATATTAGGCATTTGGCCCCGTATCTAGTGATACAGGGTTGTACCGATCGATACTGATCAATTTTGATAAGATACTCAATAAAATATGTTTGACCGGTACTCGACGAGATACTAGTCAAGTTTATGAACGAAAGGGGAAGGGGAAGCTAGTGGATTATTTTGAACAGATGCGACAAAACCTACATGACGTAGACATAGAACGAAGCTCATCATATTCATAACTATCATATTATGGAGAATCTTATAACCAACAGTAGTACGGTGATAGTTGGTTATACTTCTTCGAGCAACAATATGATACGAAGCACCAGATCAGTAGCGAAAGTAGAAGTTTTGACATTCACCAATACATGCCTCAAGAGCCACCTTGGACACATGTGATTCATGACGATCAACCTATGACTATAACTACATTGATGCAAAAATGACATACGATGTATCAATATACTATGTCATGTGATCAATTTTAAGATTGAGTCTGACAAACATATCATATTGATATATAAATATATAGGATCGGGAACCCTGATCCACCACCCATAGAGGCTCGTCATTCATTTTGATGATAAAATCATATGTATCTACATATGTGATTACTTAATTCATTTGAATCTTAAAATTTAAGTTGTATACAAAATAATCTAAAAAATTAAATAATTTTTCTGTAGATAATTCAATATTAACGGAAGGACGATCCGGAATGGATTGAAATTATGAACCTTGCATAAGGCTACTTCTTAAAACCTAAAAAAGATGTGGCACTATTCTTACCTAATTTACATGAGTTTTGCTAAAACTATATTAAATATATATTTATTTCTAACTTAAAAATCTTATCCTAACTTTTTTTAGATTTTTTCGAAGGATTTTATGCCTATTTTAGGTGTACCGCTCGGTATGTCATACCATACCATACCGAGCAAAGCTTGGTACAATGGTATGGTACGAGATATAACAAATAATTAGTGTAATATGTCTCAAAGATTCTACCAGAACAAAATTTAATTTTGCTAATCCTACCTATTCTTATTTCTATCTCTTCGAAATTGAATTTATTTATAATTCTTCTCTCAATTGAGTCTTACGTGATTATTTTAAACCCTTGTAGCTTTTGTTATTGATTCTTATCATATTTGAAAGTTTTGCATATATATATATATGTTTGAATCGTATTGTTTGAGATAGGCACATGTATATTTTTATTATTTTATATATGCTTCCAATATATGCTAAATTTATTACTCATAATGTCTTTTTATACTCCGATATTTGTGGGATAATATGTTTTTTGACTTATATAAATGGTCATCCAGAAATGGATAGACCATCTTATGTTATGATCCCACTTCACCCAATGTGTTTTTTGACTTGTTATCTAAAATATTGTTTATATGTTTCTATGTGTACTTTGGATAAAAATAAAATTAATGCAATGTCAAATATTACACTTGAGCTTATGTTTCTCATTTATTCTCTTGATATACTTTTAAATATTTATTACGCCATTGATATGCTCCTAAATGTTCTTATGTCATTAATATATACCTAAATATTTCATACACCATTGATATGCTCCGAAATATTTCTTATGCCATCGGTATACGCTTAAATATTTTATGTGCTATTGATATACTCCAAAATACATTTTAGATGTACTCCTAAATACTTTTTACTCTATTATTATAAAAAAAATATATTTCTAATGAAATGACATTTGCGATTTTATATCTAATGAAATGATATCTATGAATTCTTGTATCCCTATCTTGCACCTTGACATTAAGACTATATGAACTACCTTCTCTCGTCATAGATATGTTAATCAGTTTTATAGCTCACCCTATTGTTATATAAAATTTTTAGATTAACTTATCACTCATTGAAAGTTTGGGATTAGGCTAAGGTAGCGGAAACCTAAAAGATTTTGGACAAATCTTTGTTGGTTGATATATTGTTATTGTATAAGTACATTTTGCATATAATATAATGTTATCAACCAATTTGAATTGATATATTTTGTAAAAGTTAAAAATCCCCTCGTGATATATGATTATAAACTATATAGTTTTTGTAAGCATAAATGATGTTCGAATACTTTTTCAATGTCTTCAAATATTATTTTAAATCCTGAATTTAGATTGTAGTTGAATTATAATATTTTTGATTTAAGATAGATCATTACTTTGCAGAAGAGGGGTGTGACAAAAAGAAACATACTTTTCTAAAAGAAACATGGCCTCTGAACAAAAGCAATGAAGATTTGCTATCAATTAATAGATGCCAACACACGAAAATAGGCATGCTAGAGAAGGAATAAACTGAACTGCTTCAAAAACCACATGAAAGAATAAAGCTGATTGTATATAGGTCAGAAATACCACCAAATGGAAAACTAGGTCAATTGCTTCTAGTAATGCATATCCAAAAACAACTAAAAGCTCAGTTTTGCAAACTGACAAAGATTGGAAACCTTCAATGCTATAAAGTATTAGGCATTATTAAGTCAGCTCAAGAGACAATTTCCACATTGTAACTTTATACAACATCAATAAGGAATCAAGGATCCATCTAAGCCTTACAATAGATGCAATAACATGGAAAAGAATATGCTTCAGAAGGTACCAGGCCTCACAAGTAATAACAGCACAAAGTAAATCCAGTTTGTGAGTGTCATATGACTGCTACTACCCTTTTGAACTCCTCAGAACCATGGATGCTCCTGCAATCAACATGTCTTCCATCTTCAGATGCATATGCTTCAAAAATTGCATGAGATAGAAACCTTAACCTTGATGCTATTTCAGTTATAGGTTTAGGTTTAACTTCAATCGAAAGAAACCCTTGGAACATTGAAGCACACATGAAACACAAACCATCAGCAGAATTTCAAAGAGCAAACAATGATCAATCAGATAGTAAATTGCATATGAGAGGCTCAGTGCCAAATGTAAAGATGATCCTAGAATCCTCACTCCAAAACATGCCCGAGAAAGTGCGTGCCGGCTGACGAGCTTTCTTCCAAATTCCACTGCCTGCATTTAAGAGAGAGGATATGAAATCTACAAAATTTAATAGAAAAAAGATCTTTGCCATGTGCATTTTAGATAGAATGATAACCTGAAATTTATAAACACCTAATCAACAGTGTCACTTTTGCAGTTTTACAATAGATTATACACGTAAGCACATGATATGGATATTTCCAAGTGTATTGCGTACTTAACATGAGATTTACATCGATGGGTTTAAAAGAAGAAATAGTTCCTGTACTATAGCAATAGGAAAACAAAATCCTTCGATTAATTCATTTTGTCCTCAGAAAAGGCTCAGGCAAACATTTAAAGCACACAACTCCATCACACATCTTGCATATAATTTACATAAAATGAAGTAGCTTGGAATCTTTTAAGTTAATCATCGAAAATATTAGCACCCACCCTGTGTCAGGCATTAAAGGATGCTTTGCTCTGAGTAAAAATTATATTTTACCAGTAAATCAAAATTAATATTTAATATATAGGTGCTAACATATTTTTCAACTTCTGCTCCTGAAGAAAAAAGTGAAGTCTGTTGTACTCTATACTTCCTCTTATCAGCAGAATGCTAAGCTACAAACTTGTTGAGAAACTAACCTCCTCCTCTCTTTCCAAGTACTGATCTTCGGCCAGGAAATCCACAACTTCGGACCCAAGGAAAGAATTCCTAAATCTTCGCATCTTGTAGAATCTTCTGTCCTTGAGAATGATTGACTCTTTCATCTTTCTGACAATTGAGGCCAACTCAGACTCATCATCTTCACCAGGCAATGGTGGCAAAGGAGAAGCAGGCGAAGGTTCATCATCGAAGAGATCTTTAATTTTTGCATCAAGCCGTCCTGACTCATTCATAGCCTTGAGTGAGTTCAGTCAATCCTCCAACAAGGAAATTTAAGTCTTTTCTGATGCAATAACAACCTCGCAGTTTTGCACTCTTGGCATCCCAACCTTGTGTACATTATATTATATTATAATCCTTCCCCTCATAGTTGGTTCTTCAGCTAAATTCTTAACAGGAGCATCTTTTGCCTGCTCAGGTTCGCTTTGAGTATGCACGTTATGCCTAATTTTGATTGTTCCCCAGCTTTCGGTGAGAAGTCACTTTGCTTGCAATTAATTTCCACATTTGCACACTCATCATCGGCCTTTGCGGAAGCATCAGTTTCAGCTTCTCCATCAGGAAGGCCCTCTTCATCATCTTTACCAGAAAGTTGGCAAAGCACAGTCGAAACAGCTACAGTGCCCTTCTCCCTAACAAAGTTTTTCAATGCAATAGCTTTTTCAGGCCAAGCAAAGACTTGAACTTCCAGATCAAGATCCAACATCTGGCTGGAATCTACTTTCAGTTCAGGAGTCTTTGTTCCAACGAAAACAGGATCTGCTTCGTTTTCTTCAACAAAAACTTCACTAGAACCCTGATGCTCTTCTTTCAGAACCTCTATACTCAAATTACGACATTCAGTCACCTGCTACTTTGCACCTTGGTCTTGTTTATCAATTTCATGCATCTGCTGATTCAACTCATCGACTCTGCTCCGATCATGAAGTTCATATTCCTCTTCGTTAACATTTATAGACTTCATAGAAGTTGAAAGAACCTCTTCATCCTCCCCATGAGCATCACTCAGACTGGTTGCAGAAGTTTCTGTGGTTAATGATCGGACAAAGTTCTTTTCACATATCTGTATGTCTTCCGTGATGTCACCAGGTGTAAAATCAAGTAGCCAAGCTTACTAACAACCTTACAGTCGAAAACTAATTCAGTAGGCCTCTCAACAATTCTATGGAGAAAAAGAAAAAAAAAAAAAGAAATTGTTCATTTATCACGTTTGAAGAACATAAAATGAAAAAAAGATGATCCTGCTATAGTTGTGAATGACCTAACAATCAACCTCTTAAAATCAAAGTTCCTAAAACTGAATTTTCAAATTGAACAGATAGAGGAACTAATTTCCAGCATATTAAGTTACTGCTAAAAGGTTGGTTGTTGTACTGAAATTCCCATCCTACCCTTATCTTGATCCAAGATGATAACTGCATCACGAAAATATAGGTTGAAAACTGACAGTTTGTGGTTATGATACAAAATTTTTACACCCGGCATGACTTATCTCTACATTGAGAAAATCCATATCATCACACGCATCTCTTCAAAAACCCATTACTATAAAATCATTTTTTTCATTATATTTTTCTTTATCACTTACATATTTATTAAATAAATCAAATCATCTCTCTATGAATAAAATAAAAAACGTCTTGAAACTTTATCTCCTGATTTTCTTTTATATAAAAGTAAATAAATAAACCATTCTTAATTGCTTCACAACGATAATCCTTCTTATGCAACATATAAAATAATCATGCATCAGTATCATACCACATAGCTTAAACCCATACAATTATCATCCAAGATTCACATATAACATAGCCATATACATCAAACATCTAATAATGCACTATTCCAATAGTGGATTCAGAGATATTATTTCAGGAGATGACCAATATATTCTCCCAATAAGTTGTAGGCAGCCCAACCTATCTGATCCATGCCGAGCATCGGTCTGAACCCAAAACCCAACCCTAGGTTAGGTCCAACAAGACCTAATTAGATTATTTTCCTTTTATTATGGGGTAAAAACTAAAGAAATATGTTTCAATTAACTTAGAAAATGAAAACGTAAATAATATTAAATGTGACCATCTTTAAATAGGATTAAAAATATTATATATAATTATATACAAACAAGGTTTATAATATCAACAATAATCTAACTTAAGAACTTAAGGCATGAAAAACAGTTAACTGTTGAATCTCGTAATGATAAAACCAATTGATAATTGTGTTTATGTTTTAATCTGTATTTTGAGTAATGCAGGATGCTTCGATCAGGATGAGACAATTAAAGCAGGAAAATTCATGTTGTGCCGGAGGAACACGTCAGAAGATTGGACGTCGGGCCGGTGGATCGGTCGACGTATCGACAGAACGCTTCGGGTCGTGGACTCGGGCATCGGGCCAAGAAGAGCAGGTATTGCGCCAAGGATATTGGAGTTGCGGAGTCAACTGGCCGATTGGGCAATAGGCCGTAAGAGAGGACGATGCGCCGAAGAATCGGACGAAGCGTCGAGGGACCAATGACATGCCGGACAACTTGGTTAATTGCTTAGGAATAATTGTCTCGATCGAAGTTTTATTTTACATGTGCAGGATTAACTACGATGGATGTAAGACATGCAGCAGGAGTTACGCCGGAATCAAGACTATGATCACGTTGGGAGTTCGAGAGTTCGACGGAAGTCCGGACGGTCATCGGAGTTTCTACGGAAACAAATCCGAGAAGTCCAAGAGCTTGCCAAAAGAAGCTCGTCGGAACTCGCCAAGTGGATCGTCACAAGTCCAGGAGTTTGCCAGAAGTCCATCGGAGCATCGCCGGAGGTTCGTCGGATGTTCGCCGGAAGTTTGCCGGAAGTTCGCCGGAAGCTCACCGGAAGAAGCGATTGACGCACCGGAGCAAGCTGTAGTAAATGTCTTAAGAATTGTCATAGTTAGCATGTAGATTAAGTTAGGAATGGGAGGTAATCCCATTAACTTAATCTGGAGGCAATTGGGCCCTTGATAGACCCAAATTGGACCGAATGGATCAACCCATTTGGACCAGAATTCCTACTAGGCGGTGGCACCGCCAGGGTCGACAGTGGCACCGCCAGGGTCGGCGGTGGCACCGCCCAGGAGAGGGTCTCCTAGGAAAGCTGGGCGGTGCAATCGCCCCAGGTAGGCGGTGGCACCGCTTGGGCTCAGTCTCCGAGCGAGACTAGGAGGTGCAACCGCCCTTGTCAAGCGGTGGCACCGCCTAGAGGCTCAGTCTCCGAGCTCTGCCAAGCGGTGCAACCACCCCTGACAAGCGGTGGCACCACCCAGAGGCTCAGTCTCCGATCTCTGCCAGGTGGTGCAATTGCCCCAATTAGGCAGTGCAACCGCCAGACCCCGGAATTCCGGGAGATGATAGTTTTGAGCTCGGAATTCAAATTGGTTTGGAGCCTATAAATACCCCTCACATCCCTGGGTAAAATACACAAGCACAGAGAGATTAAAAGAGAGAAAATGCTACCGTAATCTCTAGAATTTCCCTCCTCTAGCTTAAGTGTTAGAATTCTGTTTAAGAGAGGAGAGTGAGTGCTTGTAAGGGTTGTCTCCTAAACCTGGTAAAAGGAGAAGAGGGGTGTAAGAAGGAGGTTGATCTTCGCCTAGTAAAGGAAGATCGTTAGTGGATACCGGTGGCCTCGACAGAAGAGGAATCAGAGGAGTGGATGTAGTTTACGATTGACCGAACCACTATAAACTCTCGTCTTCTCTGGTTTGTATTTACTTTGATCATCTTATCTTTACTGTAAACCTCCTCAGTAGCTTACTATCTTCTGGTTATTAAAAATGTGTTTCTTAGTTAAGTATTTTTCGAATCGACGTTAAGGCGGAAATCAGATTTCAATGCACGAATGCAGTTTTAATCGTCGAAAGTTTTCCGCTGCACTAATTCACGCCCCCCCCCCCCTCTTAGTGCTCTTGATCCTAACGATTGGTATCAGAGCCCGGTATTTCTCATTTCAGATTTACACCCGAGAGAAATGACTCTTCATGGCTTTCAAGAGGTTTTTTCAGTTGTTCGTCCACCGTTGTTTAACGGATTGGACTACACTTATTGGAAAACTCGAATGAGAGATTTCTTAATTTCTATGAATTTGGATATATGGAATATTGTTGAAAACGGTTGTCAACTTTCCTCTAAACCGATGAACGAATGGTCAGATTTGGAGAAGAAGTATTTTTCTCTAAATGCAAAGGCTATGAATGCCTTATTTTGCGCTTTGGACAAAAATAAGTTCAATCGGATTTCTACATTAGAAACGGCATTTGATATTTGGCGAACACTTGAAATCACGCACGAGGGAACTAGTAGAGTCAAAGACTCGAAAGTTAATATTTTATTGCATGATTTTGAGCTTTTTTGAATGCAACCAAGCGAGACTATAGGCGACATGTACACCTATTTCACGGATGTCGTCAATAATCTAAGAGCTCTTGGCAAATGTTTTTCGGATTTTGAACTCATAAATAAGATTTTGCGTTCTCTTTCTAAGAAGTGGGATTCAAAAATAACTACAATACAAGAAGCTAAAAACCTAAACAACTTACCACTTGAAGAACTAATTGGTTCGTTGATGACATATGAAATGGTGCACAATGCAGATGATGAACATGATGAACAAAACAACCTTCCAAAGAACAGGAAGGATTTTGAATCCCGGACAAATGAATACCACTTGAGCGATGACTCAAGTGATGAGGACAATGATGAACTTGAACTTCGAACACTAAATCTTAATAAGTTTATTAAACAAAAATCTAAAATAAACAATGAACTTGAACGGAGGAAGAGACCAAAGAAGAGGAAGGCAACCAAGGATGAATCAAGAACTTCTAAAGGTAAAACGACGAATTGGGTTTTGACGGGCTTCGACTACAAGGTAAGTAACTCAACTCTCTTGAATTATTTTGAAATTACTTGAAGTCCTTCATGAGTGCTTAATTTAGATAGTAGGAATAGGAAATAAATAAATTATTTTTTAAAAATTATATCATGTTTTTCTTTTTAGCATCTTTGAAATATTAAAAATTTGATCATGAAAAGTATATTGCTAAGGTTTCATGCCTGTTATGTTTGGAAATGTTGAATGATGTATTTAACATTAGGGATGATAATATGATATGTGATAATGCTTAGGATTAATCCATGCATGTGTATCTTGATGATTTTATGTCATGCATGAGTTTTTGAAGTAAATGTTGATTTGAAACTCTCATTTTAGATTAATATGTTTTTGGTCTAATCGTTTCTATAACAAATTAAGATGACATTTTCATGACATATTAAGATGACATAGTGCATGTACATCTATGTAAGAACTTCTTGATAGTCTTTTGATGATAGATGTGATATCATGATGTGTTTGGTCTTGACGGCTTCATGACGAAACTTATGTTTCGATTTTAAATGATGATACCTGTTTTCACAAAAGACTTGAATACCCTCACATGAAATCAATTGTATGAAATGGAAATAATTTTCTATCCTATTGAGATTAATGAATTTATTTTACCAATATTGTGAATCTCATGAAAAAAAACATGATGAATATTTTGAAAATAAATGAGTGTATCATACATTTGGTCTTAATGATTTCTCTTTAACATACTTTTTGAAATCATACTTGATGATGAATATCATGATATTAAAATGATGTTATTATGGAATCATGCTTGATGATTTGTTTTTTACCTTTCCGTCTTAAATGTTGACACTTGTTTTATTATAGGTAAAGGCATGTTTATAAGAAGCAAATCACATGAATAGAAATTTATAAAAATGAAATGTGATCCTCTATCTTATCGTCTTTTCAATAAATCTATGCTTGTCATGTATGAATTTATTGAATGTGACTTTGAGGATGATTTCGGATTTTACAAATGCTTGATTCATACTTATGACATGAGACACATTTTAAATATGAATCATGTTCAATACTTCAATCATGTTACATCTCCTTAATTCATTTTGTTCTCCTATATTTATTTACCAAAGAGGAGAATCTTCCGAATGAATGAAATGATACAAATGAATCACTTATTGATATATCTTTTTGAAATATCTTTTTAATGTGATGTTGATATGTTGAGATGCCTATTGGAATTCATGACATGAGATAATTGAATCCTTGACTTACTCTTTATATGACTTGAAAATGGATGTTTAAAATCTTGCTTGATGAGTTGTTTTATAAGATTTTGCCTTTACGTCTTGAACTTTCATGCTTATCTTGATTTGGCATATAAAGACTAAGGCATGCTTAGATGAAAAAGAATCAATTAAAAAATGCTTTTCCCATCTGATCGAGATTAATGATTTTATGATATTTTATGAATCTCGAAATTGATTTTGATGACTTGATTATGAGTTTCAAGTAAACGATTTGATTTGAATGAGTTTTATCTAAATCATAATCTTGATCTTGCAAAATTGGAATCACAAATAATATCTTTTGGTATTTATGAATTGATACTCACAATATGAAAGTATTGGTATTTATGACTTGAATTTGATTGAAACATTGCATGCTTAAATTAATCATTCTCCTATGTTTTAAAAATTCTTTAAATGCCTTATGTGATGACTGAAAATTAATTTGCTTTACGATGAATCATGAATCATGACTTGATCTATGATATTAATATATTTTAACCATGATCCTTAGTTGTATAATTCTTTTGCTCTATTAAAAGGATTTGTCGAATGAATCATGTCCTTCTTGAAATTTCTTGATATCATGACATGATTTTGTAATATGGCATGTATAATGATTAAAATTTTTCGGCCATTGATTTCTCCCTTCTTTTCGGTAATGACATAGGGGAAGAAAGATTGCTAGCTCAAGGCAAATGCTGGCTAGCTTGTACTCTTCCCTTCTTTTCGACAACAACAAAGGGGAGAAAGCTTTTGCTAGTTAGAACATGCAAAGAAAAGCAAAGTGCAATCTTGCACAAGAAGCAAGTGTTGAATTGCCATGATTGAACTTAAGAATCTTGCTATGCTTTTGTGTTTATATGTTGTGATGAAAATCTAGCTTCATGTTATAAAAACTTGCATATCTTTTAAAATAGCTAGAGCTACTTCTCCTTTTGTTGATGACAAAGGAGGAGAAATATATGAATTGATACTATGAGTGTCATATTTAAATGAGAAATATATGAATTAATACTATGAGTGCCATATTTGAATTTGAATTATGTTAAGATATCAAAAGAAGCTTGCATCGAAATATATGGTAAATTGATAATCGAAATGCTATGATTGCCATATGCCATGTTTGCATCATGTTAAGATATCAAGAACTTGCATCGTAATTTTACTTGATGATATCTTTGTTAGGATCGGAGCGGCATTAAGAGGGGGGGGTGAATTAGTGCAGCGAATTAAAACGTCGATTTTGACAAATCTTTCGTACAATAAAAATCGAACTCGGAAGTGCTTAACTTGAAAGCGTATTCGCAAAGTTATGCAGCAAAGGTAATGAGGAAATAAGGCAAGTAAGAAGGTTCACAGTAATGTAAATAGCAGTAATGAAATGCAAACCAGAGATTACGCCGATTTTAAAGTGGTTCGGTCAAATGACCTACATCTACTTGCGAGGCCCCTCTTCGATGAGGCTCTCACCTTCCACTAGCAAATCTCTTGAAGGGGAAGGGTAAATACCCCTCTTACAACTTTTTACAAGCGGTTCACTCTCTTACAGATTTTTAGCAAGAAAGAAGGAGGTGAACACTAGCAAATTGAAAACAAGACTAGCTAAGACTTTTCTAAGACCTTTCTCTCAATCAATTACCTCTCAAAAAAGTTATAATCTCAACTAAGATTTGAGGGGTATTTATAGGCCTCAAGAGGATTCAAATTTGGGCTCCAAAATTTGAATTCTCTTCGGTTCCCGATGCTGGCGGTGCCACCGCCTATCAGTGTCTGACACTAACAATGGACTGGCGGTGCCACCGCCTGGCTCTTCGGTTCATTGGTTGAGCTTTAAATTTAGCCCAAACCAAATCTAATTTTGGGCCCAATTGGCCCCTAACTAGGATATAGGATTATCTCTTAATCCTAATCCTAATTACAAGTGAACTACATAACTAAAAACATCCTAAGCAAGTTTTTAACCGTGAACGTCGAGTCTTGTTTCGACGAGTGTTCCGACGAACTTCTTCCGACGGACTCCCAACAAGCTCCCGATCTTGTGATGACTTTAACGAGTAGCCGAGCCTTCTCGGTGATCTCCGTGAACCTCCGACGATCTCTTCGACGAACTTCCGAAAATTCCGATAGGTTCCCGATTTCTTCTCGGTTGGTTCCGGCAGCATCTCCGACGATTCTTCGGAATCTTAAACGTCCATCGAACTTGACTCCGGTATTCTTGCTTTGTGTTTTCTAGTTATCGTAATTAATCCTGCACACTTAACTCAATAATATGGATTAGATCAATTAACCCATCAATTGATTTTATCATCAAAATCCGAGATTCAACAATCTCCCCCTTTTTGATGATGACAATCAATTGATGATAGAGTTAAACATAACTCCCCCTATCTATATGTCATATTATGAGAAGATAAAAACACTTGAATTCCATCCCATTGAATTCAAGCATAAACCGATAAGTTCTAACCGTAGAACTTATCGTTATTCTCATTAAGCATAAGTAAATATGAAACTTCGATGAAAATCATTTTCAAGGCGAATGATAAGAGACAATTTTTACTACGACAGGAGATAAAGATTTTTAACATGAATTTCATGATATAAATGTAAGGCATGCTTTCAATATGATCAATCAATTTTGCGATATTCTCAAAGATTTTGCAAGGCATATGAGATATTTGTATTATACAAGCTCTTGTAATTCATATAAGTCATGTTATCGATGCGCATAAGTCATCACTTAGTCATCACTTCTCCCCCTTTGTCATCAATAAAAAGGGAATGAGACTTGAAGCACATAATTTGTGATTATAACATCAGGAATTCAGCATTGATCATACAAAAATTCATCATTCAAAATTAAGTATGTAAAATATTTACGCAGAGTTCATCTTAAAGGAAAATTCAGCATTTATCTATTTTATCAAATCTCTTCTTTCTATAAATAACAAAAATTATAGGTGTACAAAGAAGAGATCATAATTCAAGTAGTAACTCTAATAAGTCAAGATCATAATTCGAATACAAACTCATTCAAATTCAAATCGTCAACTTGAAACTCATAATCAAGCCATCAAAATCAATTTCGATATTCACAAAATATCATAAAATCATTAATCTTGATCAGATGGGAGCGGTGTTTTACTCAAGTTAGGATAAGGTAATTTAACGTGTCATTTATAATCGAAAGAGAAAGATCAAATTCACCAAGAAACGAAGAGAGGATGAAAAACTTTACGAAAAATCCATTCAAACAAGTTTATTCTTAGGGACAATTTAATATACCTAATTCCCTTCTAATGAATTCAAATTGGTCTTCATTCAAAGCTTTTGTAAATATATCTGCTAATTGATGCTTTGTGTCAATGAATTCTAGAACAACATTATTGTTAAGGACATGATCGTGTATGAAATGATGCCTAACGTCGATGTGCTTAGTTCTAGAGTATTGAATTGGATTTTTGGTGAGACATATGACACTAGTATTATCACATTTTATGGGAACATTTTTGAAGTGAATTCCATAGTCTTCTAATGTATTTTTCATCTAAACAACTTGTGGACAGCATGCACTTGCAGCAATGTATTCGGCTTCCGCCGTAGATAGTGCAACTGAATTTTGTTTCTTGGAAGTCCAAGAAACAAGTGCATGTCCTAAAAATTGGCATGTTCCGGATGTACTTTTTCTATCTATCCTGCATCCGCCAAAATCGGCATCTGCATAAGCTATTAAATCAAAATTTTCAGATTTTGGATACCACAATCCTAGATTTTGAGTTCCTTTAAGATACCTAAATATTCTTTTAACACTTTTAAGATGAGATAATTTAGGATTTGATTGAAACCTAGCCCAAAGTCCTACACTAAACATAATATCCGGTCTAGTCGCGATGAGGTAGAGTAGACTACCTATCATTCCCCTATATGTTTTTTGATCGAAAATTTCACTATTTTAATCCATATCTAACTTAGTCGCAGTACACATAGGGGTGTTTATTGCTTTTGAATTATCCATGTTAAATCATTTTAATAATTCTAATGTATATTTAGATTGGTTAAGAAATATACCATCACTAAGTTGTTTGATTTGTAATCCTAAAAGGAAAGTTAATTCACCCATTAAACTCATTTCAAATTCATGACTCATACATTTGGCAAATAATTCACATAGTGATTCAACCGAAGAGCCAAAAATAATATCGTCAACATAAATTTACATAATAAAAAAATTATTTTTAAAATATTTAATAAACAATGTAGTATCAACCTTACCTTTGGTAAAATTATTTAAAATAAGAAAGGAACTAAGCCTTTCATACCATGCTCTAGGAGCTTGTTTCAAGCCATAGAGAGCCTTAGTCAATTTGAATAAATAATTAGGAAGAAGAGAATTTTCAAATCCGGGAGGTTGTTCGATATATACTTCTTCGAAAATAAAACCATTCAAGAAAGTACTTTTGACATCCATTTGAAACAGTTTAAAATTATTACTACTAGCATAGACAAGGAGCATCCTTATGACTTCTAATCGAGCTACGGGAGCGAAGGTTTCTTCGTAATCGATACCTTCTTCTTGGTTGAAACCTTTGACCACTAATCTAGCCTTGTTTCTAACCACGATACCATTTTCGTCTTGCTTGTTTCTAAAGACCCATTTAGTACCAATGACTAAATGGTCACTAGGTCTAGGAACAAGCTTCCATACCTTATTCCTCTCAAATTGATTCAATTCCTCTTGCATTGCAATAACCCAAAAATCATCTTTTATGGCCTCGTCAATGCATTTAGGTTCGATTTGAACAGGAAGGCGGCGTTAGCACAAAAATTCTTGAAAGAGGAACGAGTTTGAACCCCTTTTGATGTATCTCCTATAATTAGCTCCTTTGGATGAGCATCTATATACTTCCATTCCTTGGGTAAGGAAATTTCGGAAGAAGGTGCATCCAAGTTGCTATTTTGAGGAGGGGGTTCATTTAAATTCAAATTATCAAAACCAAGATCATCATCAAAATTATTTTTCTTTAAATTAGAAATTTCATTAAAAACTACATGAATAGACTCTTCTATTACTAAGATTCTTTTGTTAAAAACCTGAAAAGCCTTAGAAATGGAAGAGTAACAAAGAAAGATGCCTTCATCGGATTTAGCATCAAATTTTCCTAAGGCATCCCTTTCATTCAAAATAAAGCATTTATAACCCAAAACTTTAAAATAGGAAATATTTGGTTTTTTGTTATTCCATAATTCATTGGGAGTTTTTGATAGGGATGGTCTTATTAGGACTCTATTCATGATGTAGTAAGCCGTATTTACGGCTTCGGCCCAAAAATACTTAGGTAAACTATGTTCATTTAACATCGTTCTTGCCATTTCTTGTAGGTTTCTATTTTTTCTTTCAACTACTCCATTTTGTTGGGGATTCCTCGGAGTGGAGAAGTTGTGATTGTATCCATTAACTTCACAAAAATTTTGAAAGTCACGGTTTTGAAATTCGCCACCGTGATTACTCTGAATTGATGAAATCATGAAACCTTTTTCGTTTTGAGTGAGTTTACAAAATTTAGAGAAACACTTGAAACAATCACTTTTGTGAGCTAAGAAATAGGTCCAAGTGTATCTAGTATAGTCATCCATAATTACAAACGCATATTTGCTTACCCCTAGACTTGTCGTGTCAATTGGTCCAAATAAATCCGAATGAATCAATTGTAATGGGCTAGTGGTGCTAATTTGAGTTTTTAGTTTGAAATTAGTTTTTATTTGTTTACCTAGTTGACATGCATCGCATACTTTGTCCTTAATAAACTTTATATTTGGAATTCGGTGCACTAATTTTCTAGATGAGATCTTAGATATTAGTTTCATGCCTGCATGGCCTAGTCTCCTATGCCAAAGCCAAGCATCATCATTTAAAGCGGAAAAACACATTTCATTACTTAGTTCATCAAGGTTGATGGTGTAGACATTATTTTGTTTTAATGCAATCATAGTTATGTTATGGTTTGGTTTTTCAATAATACACACATTTGATTCAAATCTAACGATATAACCTTTATTGCATAATTGACTAACACTCAAGAGATTATGTTTCAATCCATCAACTACTAAGACATCATCAATAGAAAATTTTAATTTGTTACCTATGGTTCCCTTGCCAATGATTTTACCTTGGTTGTTGTCTCCGAAGGTGACATACCCTTCTTCTTTGCTAGTGAGCATAGAGAAATGAGATGAATCTTCAGTCATATGTCTTGAGCATTCACTATCTAGATACCATCTCTTGCTCCTAGCTTGTGATGGTGTATGTTTCTACAATAAGGGATTATTTTTAGGTACCCATTTTCTTTTGGGTGCCTTAAAAACTGATTTAACTTGTTCATCATATTGATTAGAATTGATCATGGTTCCATTAAGAACCCAAATTAGTTTATTCGGACTAATTTTCTTGAATGGACATTTGTAAGTTTTATTTCCATATTTGCAACAAAAATTGCAATTGCTTTGATGCCGAACATGTAATACGGGGCCTTTAATGAAGGTGGTTGGATTTTGGTGAGGACTTCTCACAAATCCGATTCCAATTCTTTTAAGAACGTGACCCTAATTTGTAAGGATCATGTTCAAAGACTTACTACCAACTCGAATTTCTTCAAGGTGTCCTTAAGTAGCAAGTTCTCCTTTTGGAGAGATTCTAGATCATGGCATTTTATACATGGAGCTAAATTATCATGATATTCAGTTTTTAATTTATCGATATTACAAGTGAGACTATCATGCTCCTTTTTTAGCAAATTGTATTTTCTACTAATTGTCTTACATTCATCAAATAACTCATGGAAGGCATTTAATAATTCATGATAAGGTAAATCTGCATCAATTAAATCCGTTACCGCTTCTCCGATGGCCATTAGGGCGTAATGAGCAACTTGCTCGGTGTTGGACTCCTCTTCTTCGGACGCGCTTGAATCATCCCACGTTGCCTTGAGCGCCTTCTTCTTTGATGTTCTCTTTTTGGCTTAAGGACAATCGTTCTTGTAGTGTCCCGGTTTTTTGCACTCATAGCAAATCACTTGGTCCTTCTTGTGTTTGAATTTATTTTTTATATTATTTTTTAATTTTTTCTTTCTTAAAATTTTGTTAAATTTTTGAGTCAAAAGTGCAATGTCATTGTCACTGTCCTCATCACTTGATGTTCCTTTCAAGTAGTCTTCTTGTGATGTGAGTGTCATATCCTTCATGTTCTTTGCAAGTGGGATCTCGAGCTCGTCATGAGCTTGACATGTCATTTCGTAGGTCATTAGAGACCCAATAAGTTCTTCAAGAGGGAATGTTTTAAGGTCTTTGGCCTCTTGAATGGCCGTAACTTTTAGATCCCAACTTTTAGGGAGGGATCTTAAGATTTTAGTTACTAGTTCAAAGTTAGTAAAATCTTTACCAAGAGCTTTGAGTCCATTGATGACATCCGTAAACCGGGTGTACATGTCTCCGATGGACTCACTTGGTTTCATTCGAAAAAGTTCGTAAGAGTGCACAAGGATGTTGATTTTGGACTCTTTCACTCGGCTAGTGCCTTCATGAGTGACCTCAAGAGTTTTCCAAAAATCAAAAGCCGAATCACAAATTGAAACACGATTAAATTCATTTTTGTCTAGTGCACAAAACAAGACATTCATAGCCTTTGCGTTTAAAGCAAAAACATTCTTCTCCGATTCATTCCATTCGCTCATCGGAAGAGAAGATTTTTGAAATCTGTTTTCAACAATAGTCCAAAGCTCGAAATCCATGGAAATGAGGAAGATCTTCATATGAGTCTTCCAATAAGTATAATCCGACCCATTAAACAAGGGTGGACGTATGATAGAATGACCCTCATGTATGCCGGAGTAAGCCATCTCTCTTAGGTATCAAACCAAATATGAGAGTGAGCCTAGCTAGCTCTGATACCAATTGTTAGGATCGGAGCGGCACTAAGAGGGGGGGGTGAATTAGTGCAGCAAATTAAAACGTCAGTTTTGACAAATCTTTCGTACGATAAAAATCGAACTCGGAAGTGCTTAACTTGAAAGCGTATTCGCAAAGTTGTGCAGCAAAGGTAATGAGGAAATAAGGCAAGTAAGAAGGTTTGCAGTAATGTACATAGTAGTAATGAAATGCAAACTAGAGATTACGCCGATTTTAAAGTGGTTCGGTCAAATGACCTACATCCACTTGCGGGGCCCCTCTTCGATGAGGCTCCCACCTTCCACTAGCAAATCTCTTGAAGGGGAAGGGTAAATACCCCTCTTACAACTTTTTACAAGCGTTTCACTCTCTTACAGATTTTCAGCAAGAAAGAAGGAGGTGAACACTAGCAAATTGAAAACCAGACTAGCTAAGACTTTTCTAAGACCTTTCTCTCAATCAATTGCTTCTAAAAAAGGTTGTAATCTCAACTGAGATTTGAGGGGTATTTATAGGCTTCAAGAGGATTCAAATTTGGGTTCCAAAATTTGAATTCTCTTTGGTTCCCGATGCTGGCGGTGCCACCGCCTGTTAGTGTCTGACACTGACAATGGATTTTAAATTTAGCCCAAACTAAATCTAATTTTGGGCCCGTTAGCCCCTAACTAGGATATAGGATTATCTCTTAATCCTAATCCTAATTACATGTGAACTACATAACTAAAAACATCCTAAGCAAGTTTTCAACCGCAAACGTCGAGTCTTGTTTCGGCGAGCTTTCCGACGAACTTCTTCCGACGGACTCCCAGCAAGCTCCCAATCTTGTGATGACTTTAACGAGTAGCTGAGCCTTCTCGGTGATCTCCGTGAACCTTCGAAGATCTCCTCGGTGAACTTTCAAAAATTCCGACAGGTTCCCGATTTCTTCTCGGTTGGTTCCGGCAGCATCTCCGACGATACTTCGGACTCTTAAACGTCCATCGAACTTGACTATGGTATTCTTGCTTTGTGTTTTCTGGTTATCGTAGTTAATCCTACACACTTAACTCAATAATATGGATTAGATCAATTAACCCATCAATTGATTTTATCATCAAAATTCGAGATTCAACAATCTCTCCCTTTTTGATGATGACAATCAATTGATGACAGAGTTAAACATAACTCCCCCTATCTATATGTCATTTTATGAGAAGATAAAAACACTTGAATTCCATCCCATTGAATTCAAGCATAATCCGATACGTTCTAACCGTAGAACTTATCGTTATTCTCATTAAGCATAAGTAAATACGAAACTTCGATGAAAATCATTTTCAAGTCAAATGATAAGAGACAATTTTTACTACGATAGGAGATAAAGATTTTCAACATGAATTTCATGATATAAATGTAAGGCATGCTTTCAATATGATCAATCAATTTTATGATATTCTCAAAGATTTTGCAAGGCATATGAGATATTTGTATTATACAAGCTCTTGTAATTCATATAAGTCATGTTATCGATGCGCATAAGTCATCACTTAGTCATCACTTCTCCCCCTTTGTCATCAACAAAAAGGGAATGAGACTTGAAGCACATAATTTGTGATTATAACATCAAGAATTCAGCATTGATCATACAAAAATTCATCATTCAAAATTAAGTATGCTAAAATATTTACGCAGAGTTCATCTTAAAAGAAACTTCAGCATTTATCCATTTTATCAAATCTCTTTTTTCTATAAATAACAAAAATTGTAGGTGTACAAAGAAGAGATCATAATTCAAGTAGTAACTCCAATAAGTCAAGATCATAATTCGAATACAAACTCATTCAAATTCAAATCGTCAACTTGAAACTCATAATCAAGCCATCAAAATTAATTTCGAGATTCACAAAATATCATAAAATCATTAATCATGGGTGTGGTGTTTGACTCAAGATAGGATAAGGTAATTTAACGTGTCATTTAGAATCGAAAGAGAAGGATCAAATTCACCGAGGAACGGAGAGAGGATGAAAAACTTCACGGAAAATCCATTCAAACAAGTTTATTCTTAGGGACAATTTAATATACCTAATTTCCTTCTAATGAATTCAAATTGATCTTCATTCAAAGCTTTTGTAAATATATATGCTAATTGATGCTTTGTGTCAATGAATTCTAGAACAACATTATTGTTAAGGACATGATTGCGTATGAAATGACGCCTAATGTCGATGTGCTTAGTTCTAGAGTGCTGAATTGGATTTTTGGTGAGACATATGGCACTAGTATTATAACATTTTATGGGAACAATTTTGAAGCGAATTCCATAGTCTTCTAATGTATTTTTCATCTAAACAACTTGTGCACAGCATGCACTTGCAGCAATGTATTCGGCTTCCGCCGTAGATAGTGCAACTGAATTTTGTTTCTTGGAAGTCCAAGAAACAAGTGCATGTCCTAAAAATTGGCATGTTCGGGATGTACTTTTTCTATCTATCCTGCATCCGCCAAAATCGGCATCTGCATAAGCTATTAAATCGAATTTTTCAGATTTTGGATACCAAAATCCTAGATTTGGAGTTCCTTTAAGATACCTAAATATTCTTTTAACACTTTTAAGATGAGATAATTTAGGATTTGATTGAAACTTAGCGCAAAGTCCTACACTAAACTTAATATCCAGTCTAGTCGCGGTGAGGTAGAGTAGATTACCTATCATTCCCCTATATGTTTTTTGATCGAAATTTTCACTATTTTCATCTATATCTAACTTAGTCGCAATACTCATAGGGGTGTTTATTGCTTTTGAATTATCCATGTTTAATCATTTTAACAATTCTAATGTATATTTAGATTGGTTGAGAAATATACCATCACTAAGTTGTTTGATTTGTAATCCTAAAAAGAAAGTTAATTCACCCATTAAACTCATTTCAAATAAATGACTCATACATTTGGCAAATGATTCACATAGTGATTCATCCGAAGAGCCAAAAATAATATCGTCAACATAAATTTACATAATAAAAAAATTATTTTTAAAATATTTAATAAACAATGTAGTATCAACCTTGCCTTTGGTAAAATTATTTAAAATAAGAAAGGAACTAAGCCTTTCATACCAAACTCTAGGAGCTTGTTTCAAGCCATAGAGAGCCTTAGTCAATTTGAATACATGATTAGGAAGAAAAGAATTTTCAAATCCGGGAGGTTGTTCGACATATACTTCTTCGGAAATAAAACCATTCAAGAAAGCACTTTTGACATCCATTTGAAATAGTTTAAAATTATTACTACTAGCATAGGCAAAGAGCATCCTTATGACTTCTAATTGAGCCACGAGAGCGAAGGTTTCTTCGTAATCGATACCTTCTTCTTGGTTGAAACCTTTGACCACTAATCTAGCCTTGTTTCTAACCACGATACCATTTTCGTCTTGTTTGTTTCTAAAGACCCATTTAGTACTAATGACTAAATGGTCACTAGGTCAAGGAACAAGCTTCCATACCTTATTCCTCTCAAATTGATTCAATTCCTCTTGCATTGCAATAACCCAAAAATCATCTTTTATGGCCTCGTCAATGCATTTACGTTCGATTTGAGAAAGGAAGGCGGCGTTAGCACAAAAATTCTTGAAAGAGGAACGAGTTTGAACCCCTTTTGATGTATCTCCTATAATTAGCTCCTTTGGATGAGCATCTATATACTTTCATTCCTTGGGTAAGGAAATTTCGGAAGAAGGTGCATCCAAGTTGATTTTTTGAGGAGGGGGTTCATTTAAATTCAAATTATCAAAACCAAGATCATCATCAAAATCATTTTTCTTTAAATTAGAAATTTCATTAAAAACTACATGAATAGACTCTTCTATTACTAAGGTTCTTTTGTTAAAAACTCGAAAAGCCATAGAAACGGAAGAGTAACCAAGAAAGATGCCTTCATCAGATTTAGCATCAAATTTTCCTAAGGCATCCCTTTCATTCAATATAAATCATTTACAAACGAAAACTTTAAAATAGGAAATATTTGGTTTTTTGTTATTCCATAATTCATAGGGAGTTTTTGATAGGGATGGTCTTATTAGGACTCTATTCATGATGTAGTAAGCCGTATTTACGGCTTCGGCCCAAAAATACTTAGGTAAACTATGTTAATTTAACATCGTTTTTGCCATTTCTTGTAGGTTTCTATTTTTTCTTTCAACTACTCAATTTTGTTGGAGATTCCTCGGAGTGGAGAAGTTGTGATTGTATCCATTAACTTCACAAAAATTTTGAAAGTCACGGTTTTGAAATTCGCCACCGTAATTACTCCGAATTGATGAAATCATGAAACCTTTTTCGTTTTGAGTGAGTTTACAAAATTTAGAGAAACACTTGAAACAATCACTTTTGTGAGCTAAGAAATAGGTACAAGTGTATCTAGTATAGTCATCCATAATTACAAACGCATATTTGCTTCCCCCTAGACTTGTCGTGTCAATTGGTCCAAATAAATCCAAATGAATCAATTATAATGGGCTAGTGGTGCAAATTTGATTTTTTAGTTTGTAACTAGTTTTTATTTGTTTACCTAGTTGACATGCATCGCATACTTTATCCTTAATAAACTTTATATTTGGAATTCCGTGCACTAATTTTCTAGATAAGATCTTAGATATTAGTTTCATGCTTGCATCGCCTAGTCTCCTATGCCAAAGCCAAGCATCATCATTTAAAGCGGAAAAACACATTTCATTACTTCGTTCATCAAGGTTGATGGTGTAGACATTATTTTGTTTTAATGCAATCATAATTATGTTATGGTTTGGTTTTTCAATAATACACACATTTGATTCAAATCGAACGATATAACCTTTATCGCATAATTGACTAACACTCAAGAGATTATGTTTCAATCCATCAACTACTAAGACATCATCGATAGAAAATTTTAATTTGTTACCTATGGTTCCCTTGCCAATGATTTTGCCTTGGTTGTTGTCTCCGAAGGTGACATACCCTTCTTCTTTGCTAGTGAGCATAGAGAAATGAGATGAATCTTCAGTCATATGTCTTGAGCATCCACTATCTAGATACCATCTCTTGCTTCTAGCTTGTGATGGTATATGTTTCTACAAGAAGGGATTATTTTTAGGTACCCATTTTATTTTGGGTGCCTTAAAAACTGATTTAACTTGTTCATCATATTGCATAGAATTAATCATGGTTCCATTAGGAACTCAAATTAGTTTGTTCGGACTAATTTTCTTGAATGGACATTTGTAAGTTTTATTTCCATATTTGCAACAAAAATTGCAATTGCTTTGGTGCCGAACATGTAAGACGGGGCCTTTAATGAAGGTGGTTGGATTTTGGTGAGGACTTCTCACAAATCCGATTCCACTTCTTTTAGGAACGTGACCCTTATTTGTAAGGATCATGTTCAAAGACTTACTACCAACTCGAATTTCTTCAAGGTGTCCTTAAGTAGCAAGTTCTCCTTTTGGAGAGATTCTAGATCATAGCATTTTATACATAGAGCTAAACTATCATGATATTCAGTTTTTAATTTATCGATATTACAAGTGAGACTATCATGCTCCTTTTTTTGCAATTTGTATTTTCTACTAATTGTCTTACATTCATCAAATAACTCAGGGAAGGCATTTAATAATTCATAATAAGGTAAATCTGCATCAATTAAATCTGTTACCTCTTTTCCGATGGCCATTAGGGCGTAATGAGCAACTTGCTCGGTGTTGGACTCCTCTTCTTCGGACGCGCTTGAATCATCCCACGTTGCCTTGAGCACCTTCTTCTTTGATGTTCTCTTTTTGGCTTGAGGACAATTGTTCTTATAGTGTCCCGGTTTTTTGCACTCATAGCAAATCACTTGGTCCTTCTTGTGTTCGAATTTATTTTTTATATTATTTTTAAATTTGTTCTTTCTTAAAATTTTTTTAAATTTTTGAGTCAAAAGTGCAATGTCATTGTCACTGTCCTCATCACTTGATGTTCCTTTCAAGTAGTCTTCTTGTGATGTGAGTGTCATATCCTTCCTGTTCTTTGCAAGTGGGATCTCGAGCTCGTCATGAGCTTGACATGTCATTTTGTAGGTCATTAGAGACCCAATAAGTTCTTCAAGAGGGAATGTTTTAAGGTCTTTGGCCTCTTGAATGGCCGTAACTTTTGGATCCCAACTTTTAGGGAGGGATCTTAAGATTTTAGTTACTAGTTCAAAGTTAGTAAAATCTTTACCAAGAGCTTTGAGTCCATTGATGACATCCGTAAACCGGGTGTACATGTCTCCGATGGACTCACTTGGTTTCATTCGAAAAAGTTCGTAAGAGTGCACAAGGATGTTGATTTTGGACTCTTTTACTCGGCTAGTGCCTTCATGAGTGACCTCAAGAGTTTTCCAAATATCAAAAGCCGAATCACAAATTGAAACACGATTAAATTCATTTTTGTCTAGTGCACAAAACAAAGCATTCATAGCCTTTGCGTTTAAAGCAAAAACCTTTTTCTCCGATTCATTCCATTCTCTCATCGGAAGAGAAGATTTTTGAAATCCGTTTTCAACAATAGTCCAAAGCTCGAAATCCATGGAAATGAGGAAGATCCTCATACGAGTCTTCCAATAAGTATAATCCGACCCATTAAACAAGGGTGGACGTATGATAGAATGACCCTTATGTATGCCGGAGTAAGCCATCTCTCTTAGGTTTCAAACCAAATATGAGAGTGAGCCTAGCTAGCTCTGATACCAATTGTTAGGATCGGAGCGGCACTAAGAGGGGGGGGGGGTGTGAATTAGTGCAGCAAATTAAAACGTTGGTTTTGCCAAATCTTTCGTACGATAAAAATCGAACTCGGAAGTGCTTAACTTGAAAGCGTGTTCGCAAAGTTGTGCAGCAAAGGTAATGAGGAAATAAGGCAAGTAAGAAGGTTTGCAGTAATGTAAATAGTAGAAATGAAATGCAAACTAGAGATTACGCCGATTTTAAAGTGGTTCGGTCAAATGACGTACATCCACTTGCGAGGCCCCTCTTCGATGAGGCTCCCACCTTCCACTAGCAAATCTCTTGAAGGGGAAGGGTAAATACCCCTCTTACAACTTTTTACAAGCGGTTCACTCTCTTACAGATTTTCAGTAATAAAGAAGGAGGTGAACACTAGCAAATTGAAAACCAGACTAGCTAAGACTTTTCTAAGACCTTTCTCTCAATCAATTGCTTCTAAAAAAAGTTGTAATCTCAACTGAGATTTGAGGGGTATTTATAGGCCTAAAGAGGATTCAAATTTGGGTTCCAAAATTTGAATTCTCTTTGGTTCCCGATGCTGGCGGTGCCACCGCCAATCAGTGTCTGACACTGACAGTGGACTGGCGGTGCCACCACCCAGCCAGGCGGTGCCACCGCCTAGCTCTCTAGTTCATTGGTTGGGCTTTAAATTTAGCCCAAACCAAATCTAATTTTGGGCCCGTTGGCCCCTAACTAGGATATAGGATTATCTCTTAATCCTAATCCTAATTACAAGTGAACTATATAACTAAAAACATCATAAGCAAGTTTTCAACCGCGAACGTCGAGTCTTGTTTCGGCGAGCTTTCCGACGAACTTCTTCCGACGGACTCCTAGCAAGCTCCCGATCTTATGATGACTTTAACGAGTAGCCGAGCCTTCTCAGTGATCTCCGTGAACCTTCGACGATCTCCTCGGTGAACTTTCAAAAATTCCGACAGGTTCCCGATTTCTTCTCGGTTGGTTCCGGCAGCATCTCCGACGATACTTCGGACTCTTAAACGTCCATCGAACTTGACTCTGGTATTCTTGCTTTGTGTTTTCTGGTTATCGTAGTTAATCCTACACACTTAACTCAATAATATGGATTAGATCAATTAACCCATCAATTGATTTTATCATCAAAATTCGAGATTCAACAATCTCTCCCTTTTTGATGATGACAATCAATTGATGACAGAGTTAAACATAACTCCCCCTATCTATATGTCATTTTATGAGAAGATAAAAACACTTGAATTCCATCCCATTGAATTCAAGCATAATCCGATACGTTCTAACCGTAGAACTTATCGTTATTCTCATTAAGCATAAGTAAATATGAAACTTCGATGAAAATCATTTTCAAGTCAAATGATAAGAGACAATTTTTACTACGATAGGAGATAAAGATTTTCAACATGAATTTCATGATATAAATGTAAGGCATGCTTTCAATATGATCAATCAATTTTATGATATTCTCAAAGATTTTGCAAGGCATATGAGATATTTGTATTATACAAGCTCTTGTAATTCATATAAGTCATGTTATCGATGCGCATAAGTCATCACTTAGTCATCACTACTCCCCCTTTGTCATCAACAAAAAGGGAATGAGACTTGAAGAACATAATTTGTGATTATAACATCAGGAATTCAGCTTTGATCATACAAAAATTCATCATTCAAAATTAAGTATACTAAAATATTTACGCAGAGTTCATCTTAAAGGAAAATTCAGCATTTATCCATTTTATCAAATCTCTTCTTTCTATAAATAACAAAAATTGTAGGTGTACAAAGAAGAGATCATAATTCAAGTAGTAACTCCAATAAGTCAAGATCATAATTCGAATACAAACTTATTCAAATTCAAATCGTCAACTTGAAACTCATAATCAAGCCATCAAAATCAAATTCGAGATTCACAAAATATCATAAAATCATTTATCTTGATCAGATGAGAGTGGTGTTTGACTCAAGATAGGATAAGGTAATTTAACGTGTCATTTAGAATCGAAAGAGAAGGATCAAATTCACCGAGGAACGGAGAGAGGATGAAAAACTTTACGGAAAATCCATTCAAACAAGTTTATTCTTAGGGACAATTTAATATACCTAATTTTCTTCTAATGAATTCAAATTGGTCTTCATTCAAAGCTTTTGTAAATATACATGCTAATTGATGCTTTGTGTCAATGAATTCTAGAACAACATTATTGTTAAGGACATGATCGCGTATGAAATGATGCCTAACGTCGATATGCTTAGTTCTAGAGTGCTGAATTGGATTTTTGGTGAGACATATAGCACTAGTATTATCACATTTTATGGGAACATTTTTGAAGTGAATTCCATAGTCTTCTAATGTATTTTTCATCTAAACAACTTGTGCACAACATGCACTTGCAGCAATGTATTTGGCTTCCACCGTAGATAGTGCAACTGAATTTTGTTTCTTGGAAGTCCAAGAAACAAGTGCATGTCCTAAAAATTGGCATGTTCGGGATGTACTTTTTCTATTTATCCTGCATCCGCCAAAATCGGCATCTGCATAAGCTATTAAATCGAATTTTTCAGATTTTGGATACCACAATCCTAGATTTGGAGTTCCTTTAAGATACCTAAATATTCTTTTAACACTTTTAAGATGAGATAATTTAGGATTTGATTGAAACCTAGCGTAAAGTCCTACACTAAACATAATATCTGGTCTAGTCGCGGTGAGGTAGAGTAGACTACCTATCATTCCCTTATATGTTTTTTGATCGAAATTTTCACTATTTTCATCCTTATCTAACTTAGTCGCAGTACTCATAGGGGTGTTTATTGCTTTTGAGTTATCCATGTTAAATCATTTTAACAATTCTAATGTATATTTAGATTGGTTAAGAAATATACCATCACTAAGTTGTTTGATTTGTAATCCTAAAAAGAAAGTTAATTCACCCATTAAACTCATTTCAAATTCATGACTCATACATTTGGCAAATGATTCACATAGTGATTCATCCGAAGAGCCAAAAATAATATTGTCAACATAAATTTACATAATAAAAAAATTATTTTCAAAATATTTAATAAACAATGTAGTATCAACCTAGCCTTTGGTAAAATTATTTAAAATAAGAAAGGAACTAAGCCTTTCATTCCAAACTCTAGGAGCTTGTTTCAAGCCATAGAGAGCCTTAGTCAATTTGAATACATGATTAGGAAGAAGAGAATTTTAAAATCCGGGAGGTTGTTCGACATATACTTCTTCGGAAATAAAACCATTCAAGAAAGCACTTTTGACATCCATTTGAAACAGTTTAAAATTATTACTACTAGCATAGGCAAGAAGCATCCTTATGACTTCTAATCGAGCCACGGGAGCGAAGATTTCTTCGTAATCGATACCTTCTTCTTGGTTGAAACCTTTGACCACTAATCTAGCCTTGTTTCTAACTACGATACCATTTTCGTCGTGCTTGTTTCTAAAGACCCATTTAGTACCAATGACTAAATGGTCACTAGGTCTAGGAACAAGCTTCCATACCTTATTCCTCTCAAATTGATTCAATTCCTCTTGCATTGCAATAACCCAAAAATCATCTTCTATGGCCTCGTCAATGCATTTACGTTCGATTTGAGAATGGATGGCGGCGTTAGCACAAAAATTCTTGAAAGATGAACGAGTTTGAACCCCTTTTGATGTATCTCCTATAATTAGCTCCTTTGGATGAGCATCTATATACTTCCATTCCATGGGTAAGGAAATTTTGGAAGAAGATGCATCCAAGTTGCTATTTTGAGGAGGGGGTTCATTTAAATTTAAATTATCAAAACCAAGATCATCATCAAAATCTATTTTCTTTAAATTAGAAATTTCATTAAAAACTAAATGAATAGACTCTTCTATTACTAAGGTTCTTTTGTTAAAAACCCGAAAAGCCTTAGAAACGGAAGAGTAACAAAGAAATATGCCTTCATCGGATTTAGCATCAAATTTTCCTAAGGCATCCCTTTCATTCAAAATAAAGCATTTATAACCGAAAACTTTAAAATAGGAAATATTTGGTTTTTTGTTATTCCATAATTCATAGGGAGTTTTTGATAGGGATGGTCTTATTAGGACTCTATTCATGATGTAGCAAGCCGTATTTACGACTTCGGCCCAAAAATACTTAGGTAAACTATGTTCATTTAACATCGTTCTTGTCATTTCTTGTAGGTTTCTATTTTTTCTTTCAACTACTCCATTTTGTTGGGTATTCCTCGGAGTGGAGAAGTTGTGATTGTATCCATTAACTTCACAAAAATTTTGAAAGTCACGGTTTTGAAATTCACCACCGTGATTACTCTGAATTGATGAAATCATGAAACATTTTTTGTTTTGAGTGAGGTTACAAAATTTAGAGAAACACTTGAAACAATCACTTTTGTGAGCAAAGAAATAGGTCCAAGTGTATCTAGTATAGTCATCCATAATTACAAACGCATATTTGCTTCCCCTAGACTTGTCGTGTCAATTGGTCCAAATAAATCCAAATGAATCAATTGTAATGGTCTAGTGGTGCTAATTTGAGTTTTTGGTTTGAAACTAGTTTTTATTTATTTACCTAGTTGACATGCATCGCATACTTTGTCCTTAATAAACTTTATATTTGGAATTCCTTGCACTAATTTTCTAGATGAGATCTTAGATATTAGTTTCATGCTTGCATGGCCTAGTCTCCTATGACAAAGCCAAGCATCATCATTTAAAGCGGAAAAGCACATTTCATTACTTAGTTCATCAAGGTTGATGGTGTAGACATTATTTTGTTTTAATGCAATCATAGTTATGTTATGGTTTGGTTTTTCAATAATACACACATTTGATTCAAATCTAACGATATAACCTTTATCACATAATTGACTAACACTCAAGAGATTATGTTTCAATCCATCAACTAGTAAGACATCATCAATAGAAAAATTTAATTTGTTACCTATGGTTCCCTTGCCAATGATTTTGCCTTGGTTGTTGTCTCCGAAGGTGACGTACCCTTCTTCTTTGCTAGTGAGCATAGAGAAATGAGATGAATCTTTAGTCATATGTCTTGAGCATCCACTATCTAGATACCATCTCTTGCTCCTAGCTTGTGATGGTATATGTTTCTACAAGAAGGGATTATTTTTAGGTACCCATTTTCTTTTGGGTGCCTTAAAAACTGATTTAACTTGTTCATCATATTGCATAGAATTGATCATGGTTCCATTAGGAACCCAAATTTGTTTGTTCGGACTAATTTTCTTGAATGGACATTTGTAAGTTTTATTTCCATATTTGCAACAAAAATTGCAATTGCTTTGGTGCCGAACATATAAGACGGGGCCTTTAATGAAGGTGGTTGGATTTTGGTGAGGACTTCTCACAAATCCGATTCCACTTCTTTTAGGAATGTGACCCTTATTTGTAAGGATCATGTTCAAAGACTTACTACCAACTCGAATTTCTTCAAGGTGTCCTTAAGTAGCAAGTTCTCCTTTTGGAGAGATTCTAGATCATGGCATTTTATACATGGAGCTAAACTATCATGATATTTAGTTTTTAATTTATCGATATTACAAGTGAGACTATCATGCTCCCAATTTCACAATTTGTATTTTCTACTAATTGTCTTACATTCATCAAATAACTCATGGAAGGCATTTAATAATTCATGATAAGGTAAATCTGCGTCAATTAAATCCGTTACCTCTTCTCCGATGGCCATTAGAGCGTAATGAGCAACTTGTTCGGTGTTGGACTTCTCTTCTTCGGACGCGCTTGAATCATCCCACGTTGCCTTGAGCGCCTTCTTCTTTGATGTTCTCTTTTTGGCTTGAGGACAATCGTTCTTGTAGTGTCCCGGTTTTTTACACTCATAGCAAATCACTTGGTCCTTCTTGTGTTCGAATTTATTTTTTATATTATTTTTAAATTTGTTCTTTCTTAAAAATTTTTTAAATTTTTGAGTCAAAAGTGCAATGTCATTGTCACTGTCCTCATCACTTGATGTTCCTTTCAAGTAGTCTTTTTATGATGTGAGTGTCATATCCTTCCTGTTCTTTGCAAGGGGGATCTCGAGCTCGTCATGAGCTTGACATGTCATTTCGTAGGTCATTAGAGACCCAATAAGTTCTTCAAGAGGGAATATTTTAAGGTCTTTGGCCTCTTGAATGGCCGTAACTTTTGGTTCCCAACTTTTAGGGAGGGATCTTAAGATTTTAGTTACTAGTTCAAAGTTAGTAAAATCTTTACCAAGAGCTTTGAGTCTGTTGATGACATCCGTAAACCGGGTGTACATGTCTCCGATGGACTCACTTGGTTTCATTCGAAAATTTCGTAAGAGTGCACAAGGATGTTGATTTTGGACTCTTTCACTCGGCTAGTGCCTTAATGAGTGACCTCAATAGTTTTCCAAATATCAAAAGCTGAATCACAAATTAAAACACGATTAAATTCATTTTTGTCTAGTGCACAAAACAAGGCATTCATAGCCTTTGCGTTTAAAGCAAAAACCTTCTTCTCCTATTCATTCCATTCGCTCATCGGAAGAGAAGATTTTTGAAATCCATTTTCAACAATAGTCCAAAGCTCAAAATCCATGGAAATGAGGAAGATCCTTATACGAGTCTTCCAATAAGTATAATCCGACCCATTAAACAAGGGTGGACGTATGATAGAATGACCCTCATGTATGTCAGAGTAAGCCATCTCTCTTGGGTATCAAACCAAATATGAGAGTGAGCCTAGCTAGCTCTGATACCAATTGTTAGGATCGGAGCGGTACTAAGAGGGGGGGGTGAATTAGTGCAGTAAATTAAAACGTCGGTTTTGACAAATCTTTCGTACGATAAAAATCGAACTCGGAAATGCTTAAGTTGAAAGCGTATTCGCAAAGTTGTGCAGCAAAGGTAATGAGGAAATAAGGCAAGTAAGAAGGTTTGCAGTAATGTACATAGTAGTAATGAAATGCAAACTAGAGATTACGTCGATTTTAAAGTAGTTCGGTCAAATGACCTACATCCACTTGCGAGGCCCCTCTTCGATGAGGCTCCCACCTTCCACTAGCAAATCTCTTGAAGGGGAAGGGTAAATACCCCTCTTACAACTTTTTACAAGCGGTTCACTCTTTTACAGATTTTCAGCAAGAAAGAAGGAGGTGAACACTAGCAAATTGAAAACAAGACTAGCTAAGACTTTTCTAAGACCTTTCTCTCAATCAATTGCTTCTCAAAAAGGTTGTAATCTCAACTGAGATTTGAGGGGTATTTATAGGCCTCAAGAGGATTCAAATTTGGGCTCCAAAATTTGAATTCTCTTTGGTTCCCGATGCTGGCGGTGCCACCGCCTATCAGTGGTGGTGCCACCGCCTGTCAGTGTTTGAAACTGACAGTGGACTGGCGGTGGCACCACCCAGCCAGGCGGTGCCATCGCCTGGCTCTCCGATTCATTGGTTGGGCTTTAAATTTAGCCCAAACCAAATTTAATTTTGGGCCCGTTGGCCCCTAACCAGGATATAGGATTATCTCTTAATCCTAATCCTAATTACAAGTGAACTACATTACTAAAAACATCCTAAGCAAGTTTTCAACCGCGAACGTCGAGTCTTGTTTCGGCGAGCTTTCCGACGAACTCCCAGCAAGCTCCCGATCTTGTGTTGACTTTAACGAGTAGCCGAGCCTTCTCGGTGATCTCCGTGAACCTCCGACGATCTCTTCGGTGAACTTCCGAAAATTCCGACAGGTTCCTGATTTCTTCTCGATTGGTTCCGGCAGCATCTCCGACGATTCTTCGAACTCTTAAACATCCATCGAACTTGACTCCGGTATTCTTACTTTGTGTTTTCTGGTTATCGTAGTTAATCCTACAAACTTAACTCAATAATATGGATTAGATCAATTCACCCATCAATTGATTTTATCATCAAAATCCGAGATTCAACACTCTTGCCCTGTGATGAAATGTTATGATTTGTTACTAAAATGATGCATGCAATACTTATGCTTTTTATGTGATGTATTACATATGATATGAATCATGATTAAAATTGTCTTAATTTGAATTCAAGGTTTATCTCAATTATGGAATTTTGAAATAAGAATGATTACTCACCTTTGTCATAATTTAGAAATTGACATAAAGGGTCTTCCCTTCTTTAGAAAGGGTCTTCCCTTCTTTTTGACAATGACTAAGGGGGAGATAACTAGCGTGCACAATTCAAGAAGAAAGCAAAAATTACACTTCTCAAAAGAGAAGAAATTGCTATCTTGAACATCACCGAGAATTGCTAGCTTGAAACATT
The DNA here is from genome assembly GCF_036884655.1 of Musa acuminata AAA Group. Classification (NCBI taxonomy): domain Eukaryota; kingdom Viridiplantae; phylum Streptophyta; class Magnoliopsida; order Zingiberales; family Musaceae; genus Musa; species Musa acuminata. The sequence goes on along the minus strand of NC_088358.1, from coordinate 12,581,308 downwards.
AAGAAAATGCAAAAATGTGCTATCGTGCCTATCTCAAGAAAAGCAAATATGCCAACTTGCATATTTTTGAATTTGCTAGCTTGTAAAACTAGCATATTTCAAGAAGCAAGAGTTGCTTTCTTGAACATCTCTAAATTGCTAGCTTGCAAGTTCTAAAATGTTGTAAAATTACTAGATTGCATGATGATAAAAATTTAATATTAAGTTTTTCATGTAATGAGTTGAACTTATATTACAAACACAAGAATAGTTGTACTTCTCCTTTTTGTTGATGACAAAGGGGGAGAAGTATGTTGATGACATGACATGTTAATGCATAAGTTTATTCATAAGTTCATGATGATGTGTTGCAAGTATTCATGATGAATATTGCAATGACTTGAATTCAGTTTTAATTCAAGGTTTTATCAATATGGCATATTGATAGGGGGAGTTTGTTTAAACTCCGGGAGTTAAGTTTAACTCCGTCATCAATTGGTTGTCATCATAAAAAAGGAGGAGATTGTTAAATCTCGTATTTTGATGATAAAACCAATTGATAATTGTGTTTATGTTTTAATCTGCATTTTGAGTGACGCAGGATGCTTCGATCAGGATGAGACAATTAAAGCAGGAAAAATCATGTTGTGCCGGAGGAACATGTCAGAAGATTGAACGTCGGGCCGGTGGATCGGTCGACGTATCGACAGAAGGCTTCGGGTCGTGGACTCGGGCATCGGGCCAAGAAGAGTGGGTATTGCGCCAAGGATATCGGAGTTGCAGAGTCAACTGGCCGATTGGGCAATAGGCCGCAAGAGAGGATGATGCGCCGAAGAATCGGACGAAGCGTCAATGGACTAATGACATGCCGGACAACTTGGTTAATTGCTTAGGAATAATTGTCTTGATCGAAGTTTTGTTTTACATGTGTAGGATTAACTACGATGGATGTAAGACATGCAGCAGGAGTTACGCCGAAGTCAAGACTATGATCACGTTGGGAGTTTGAGAGTTCGACGGAAGTCCGGACGGTCGTCGGAGGTTCTGCGGGAACAAATCCGAGAAGTCCAGGAGCTTGCCAAAGGAAGCTCATCAGAACTCGTCAAGTAGATCGTCACAAGTCCATGAGTTTGCCGGAAGTCCGTCGGAGCATCACCGGAGGTTCGTCGGATGTTCGCCGGAAGCTCGCCGAAAGAAGCGATTGACGCACCAGAGCAAGCTATAGTAAATGTCTTAAGAATTGTCATAGTTAGCATGTAGATTAAGTTAGGAATGGGAGGTGATCCCATTAACTTAATCTGGGGACAATTGGGCCCTTGACAGACCCAAATTGGGCCGAATGGATCAACCCATTCGGACCAGAATTCCTACTAGGCGGTGGCACCGCCTAGGAGAGGGTCTCCCAAGAAAGCTGGGCGGTGAAACCGCCCCAGGCAGGCGGTGGCACCGCTTGGGCTCAGTCTCCGAGCGAGACTGGGCAGTGCAACCGCCCTTGATAGGCGGTGACACCTCCAGGGCTCAGTCTCCGAGCGAGACTGGGTGGTGCAACCGCCCCTGTCAGGTGGTGGCACCGCCTAGAGGCTTAGTCTTCGAGCTCTGCCAAGCGGTGCAACAACCCCTAACAAGCGGTGGCACCGCCCAAAGGCTCAGTCTCCGAGCTCTGCTAGGCGGTGCAACCGCCAGACCCCAGAATTCCGGGAGATGACAGTTTTGAGCTCGGAATTCAAATTGGTTTGGAGCCTATAAATACCCCTCACATCCCTGGGTAAAATACACAAGCACAGAGAGATTAAAAGAGAGAAAACACTGCTGCAATCTCTAGAATTTCCCTCCTCTAGCTTAAGTGTTAGAATTCTGTTTAAGAGAGGAGATTGAGTGCTTGTAAGGGTTGTCTCCTAAACCCGGTAAAAAGAGAAGAGGGGTGTAAGAAGGAGGTTGATCTTCGCCTAGTAAAGGAAGATCGTTAGTGGATGCCAGTGGCCTCGACGGAAGAGGAATCGGAGGAGTGGATGTAGGTCACGATTGACCGAACCACTATAAACTCTCATCTTCTCTGGTTTGCATTTACTTTGAGCATTTATCTTTACTGCAAACCTACTCACTAGCATATTGCCTTATGCTCATTTACAAATGTGTTTCTTAGTTAAGTATTTTCCGAATCGGCGTTAAGACAGAAATTGGATTTCCACGTACGAACGTAGTTTTAATCGTCGAAAGTTTTCCGCTGCACTAATTCACCCCCCCCCCCCCCCCCCCCCGCTCTTGATCCTAACATTACCAGGGCTTTAAAATTTTATGTCATGATCCACATATCTAAATAATTGTTAACAAACAATCTAAATTGATTTGTGAAGGCATGAACATCATAAAAATCTCTAGATAGAGTTTACTAAATTTTAAAATAATTAATCAAATCTAGAGCATGTATATTTCCCTTTTTATATACAAATTATAAATCTGAAAGTCATTAATATCAAAAACTCATGGATAATTAAACAATAGAATCAATCAAATAATTTTGAGTGAAATCAAAGAAAAAGTAGAATAATAAACAATAATTTTAATAAAAAAATTAGACAATACCATATTTGAGGGTAAATTTTGATTCAAATTCCTATCAGGGTAGATGGTTTTGAAATATAAAAAATATATATTTTAGTCAAGAAACAAGAAATTAATTAGGGGGACTAAAAAAATGATCTCTTCATCTAGAAACTACTGAACAACATAGAGCAAAGACCTTCATCCGTAATACAACATATTACGAATTTTATGCTTACAGGAACTACTTCAAAACATAAAACATATCCAGACAAAAACGTCAATTTAACAGTAAATTGATACTAAAATACTAAAAAAGAGTATCAATTGACAGATAGCTCAAACTACCATTACAAAAAAAGCTAATGATCGTAAACTTCGACGAAGCGAGACGAAAGGTTCAACAAATTGTTGCCTATCCACATAATCACAAGGCATGGCTCTTATATTCCAAGTGGAGAGTATCACTGACCAGCAAACAATCGGTAAATTTATGCTCACATTAAAAGTGAAAAAAAGATTTGTGTGAATCTTGAATGGGAAAACATTTGAGTTTATATTTTGTTGAACTTTGAAAAGGGGAAAATAAATATAAGAGAAGGTAATGAAAAAGAAAGTAAATTTTCACTCGTATTCTCAATTTACAATAAAGTCCTTGTAAAATATTTATATATAAATGGATTGACAATTTCTAACGTTAAAAGTTTGTACGACTAAGCAATATGGACAAAGGAAGAAATAATCCCTTGAATCATGGATTTGTCATTTTGTTAATTCATCTCAAGCTTCTCTTTTGCTCTGCATGAAAATAATTTCAATGAATCATACATGATACTATTTGATTTCTCCATGTTTCTGTTATGTAATATAATGCAAAATTGGTCAATTAATTTGGTTGACTTTCTCCATTACGTTCTTGTCATGGTTGAGTTGATATAGTAAGATTGCATTAATTTCTTCAGTTCCCCCTCAAACCAGAGACTAGAAACGACCGAACTCCCAGTTTGAATCAAAAAGTACAAAATACTTGTTGGGACAGGGGTTTAGTAAAAATATTTATGATTTACAATGAAGAATAATGAATTTAGTGACAAGAGCATAGATAGTAAAAATTTTTTAAACAAAATGCTTGATCTATGAAATACTATATTATATGTCATATGTAAGGTATTCAAATTGTCACTAAAAAGTTGTAATTGCTTCCTAAAATGGATGCCAATATCACAAAAGAGATAGCTGATTTATGTTGAGTTCCGTAATAGTAGAGGTAAGCGCATGATATTTAGCTTCGACTCTTGATCGAGCAATGATAGATTACTTTTTTAAGATCCAAGTCATACAATTTGCTCCAAGATAAATACAGAATTTAGTGACGCTATGTCTTGATAAGGGACAACCAGTCAAATCTATATTAGAAAAGTTTGTAAAAGTAATGAAACTTTGAGATAAAATTTGGATGCCAATACTAGGAGTGCTAAGGTATACTTTTCATAGCACAGAGGTTTACGAAAATATTGACATTATTTATTTACAACACGGATAATATCTAGTCAAGTGAAGGTTAGATATTGAAAAGCTCCAACAATGCTGCAAAATTTAGTCTCTTCGGTGAGAATATAATCATTAGCCAAGATGAGAGGTTTGATTACCATCGGATAGATAGAGAAGAAGAATATAGCATTTTTTTTTGGGTTAAAAGGTACTCGGTGCATTTGGAATTCCGTATTCAATTTATGGAAGAGACTTTGGATGAGAGATGTACTACTACCCATCAAAATTATATCATCTACATAAATAAATAATAAAATAAAATCCTTATTTTTTATCAATAAAATATGATGTGTCTATTTTGCTAGAATAAATATCGAATAAATAAAAATTGAGATAAGCAATCAAACCAAACTCTAAAAGCTTATTTTAAACCATAAAGAGACTTATAAAATAAACAAATATAACTTAGGTAAGTTGGATTTATACAACCTAGTTGTTTCAAATAGAAGGTTCCTCTTAAAAGCCATGAAGAAATATATTTTTGTTATTATACTATTTTATTCTTACTTTCATTTATATCCTATATGTATGACCATATAATATATAATCAGATAAATTTGAAATATACTAATTTGTTAATAAAATGATAAAATTTTCCTTGTATATATTGGTGTTTGATATTTTATATAAACCTCAACCACTACATAATATCATGTCTAAAATTTACATATACCAAAACATATATACAAATCATTACTTATATCTTCTACACATCACTCACCTCCAAATACATGGATGAACCACCGGTTTACATATTTTATATTTATATGTACTCTCAGCGCATGTAATATATATATATATATATATATATGTATATATGTATATCTGTATATATAAATATATATATGTATATGTATATATATATATAAATAAATAAAATAAATAAATAAATAAAGAGAGAGAGGGAGAGAGATAGAGAGCGCGCGCTTCATAATCACATGAACATCCCCATGACTCCAATTCAAACTCCTTCCAAATGATAGCATTAACTCACCACTACTGTCCCCTCATGACTTCCCCACCTCCCTGTCTCTTGCCAGTCCATGACTCAAGAACAGTCCCTTGCAAATGACATCCATGGATTTGCAACTGCATCCCACACAATGCCCCCACTCCATTTCCCTCCCTCTTCCACGCACTTATTTTCTCTCTCCTCTTATTCCTAATTCATTAAGGATGAGACCTGTTCATGTGAGTCTTTCTGATCACCAGTCGAGGATCATGTGAAGAACATCAAGATCACAGGCGCCATTCATTTAAGACCCAGACCTGAACGCAGTATATATATCACACTTTATAGCTGTGATCTCCAGTATCAGTCACCTGGTGATGTTTAAATGATCGCTCGCTTCCTCCTCTCTACCTTCCCTTTGCATACTATACTGCTACTGTTCCTTTGGATATAGCAACAAATGAAGATGTGTGCTGCGTCTTGGTCTGCATGCATCTTTGGTGCTCTCTTGTTAGTCTCCACCGTGTCTGAAGGATTACGACCAAACCCATGTAATCTCTCTTCCTTCCATTCTTCCTCTACAGTTCATGTCTATATGCTCAGTTCTGAGTCTGTTTGTCTCAGTAGATGCTACAGCAGGCTCAAGCAAAAGAGAAAACCGAAGGAGAGAACGAGATGATCTGATGTCGAAGGTAGCATTCTTCCGCAGGGAATGTGTTTCTAATTTTTTGTCCTCTGAATCGTTCCTCGTTGACGGCCATCTTCCTGGTGGGCATGCAGGAGGAGATTGCCGACGATGGCGTTGGGGAGGGAGTCTACGCGACAACGGGGTCGAGCTTGCCCGACTGCTCGCACGCGTGCGGCCCGTGTTTCCCGTGCAAAAGGGTGATGGTGAGCTTCAAGTGCTTCGTCGCCGAGTCCTGCCCTATCGTCTACAGATGCATGTGCAAGGGGAAGTATTACCATGTTCCTTCCAACTGATGCAGCTCCTCTAGGTCCAGCTTCATGGACTTCCTTGTGTAGTCACAATGGACAGCAAGATTGACACGTCTTCTACAGCTGTGTTAGTTTGGAAGGTGAGAGCGAAAGGGAAGAAGGGTGAGTAGGCTAGCAATGTAGGTGGTGATTTATGTTCTTGAGTTGAGATACCGAAGTCGAACTTGTTGCGTGTTGATGTTCTTTCATTCTGTTATTTATTAGCCCAGTATTAGGAATGGATGAGAAGTATTCATCATACATACCAGTAGACCACAACCTATAAGTTTCTTGGAATGGAAATGATTAACATGGATCAAGAATTAGGACATAGAATGAGGACTGGCATTCCAGCGAAGAGTAAGGCAAATAAAGGGACAGCAACAGGAGAAGGCAAAACGTACTCACCAGCTAAAACAAATGAGAATGATTCCCACTGACTAATAACATGTTTTCGGATGATCCAAACTCAAGCTGGTCATTTGGGAGACAAGGCAATGTTGAGATGCACAAACTTGCCTTCTACTCTATAGCTGCTACATGCAACAATGAGGGCTTTGGTTAAACAAGAAAAGCTCGATGGACAATAATTTAGAGCAATCAACGTTGCCAAGTTGCCTCACGAAGCAACTAACGACAAGATATAGATCGAGGGAACGCATTGAGCTGATTGCCTCGTCAAGCTAGTTAGGTGGTGAACATAAAAAAAATCATGACTATAGGATGATAAACGAGAAGGATAGAGATACTAAAAACTAAAACTATTATTATTTATAGTAATAACTAACGCTTAGAACCGTCGTCTCCGTGATTCTATCTCATCTCTCTTTTTTTTTTACACATAAAGCATTACCTATCCCCTGTTTACAGAAGAATAAATGATCTAAACATAGAGTTTAATCTAATATCCCAACATGACTACCTCTTCATAATCATGTTAATGTACAATGCCTTAGTACTTCTAGTACTTTTAGTTGTATATATTTGATTGTTATTAATTATTATTGGATCATATGATTATTAATTAAAATTTCAAATGATAGTAATCCATAAAAAGCTGAATGCACAAAAATTAAAAATGTTGACTGGCTTAATTGATAAAGACTTTAACAGATTACTGCACCATCCTAACCTTGAATCTCTTTTACTAACCCTTTGAAAAAAGAAACACCATGGATATTATATATTTTATAATTTTTTAAACACAGATTAGTTCATATTAATTATAGTCATGGTCAATTTTATTTTTTAAAATGGATGTTAATGGACGGATGAGTATATTAAATAACGATTATATTTTGCAGGGATGCATATTTGCTATTGTAAGGGTAGACATACTATTTTCAAAATTCAAAAGGGTATAAAAACCTTAAAATCATTATAGTAGTATAAATAGTAAAATTATTTTCCATTTTCTGAATATATTTATATTAATTTTTAAACTTTACTTTACTAATAAAATGATAATTATATTTCATTAATGAGTATTAAATATGAATATTAATATTATTGTATCAAAATTTATGGGCAATTGACCAAAAAATTGTTAACTATTGATTTTTTATGGCCTCATGATCTTTTTTAATTGCAGTGACTTTTTGAAATGTATCCTAAATATTTATGTTAAATGATATCAAGACGGTTAAATGACCTCAAGGTTGGTAGAATTCATAGTTTAATATTTCTTTCGAACCAATTCTACTCAATGGAAACAAAATATCAAAACCCTAACCTAATCTTCATATTTGAACGAATGTATCCTAAATCTTTATGTTAAATGATATCAAGACGGTTAAATGACCTCAAGATTAAGGTAGAATTCATAGTTTAATATTTCTTTCGAACCAATTTGACTCAATGGAAACAAAATATCAAAACCCTAACCTAATCTTCATCCTTATTTTCCCTTTTCAACTCCTTTTCCTCTTAATCTCCTCCTCCACCATCGTGTCTTTTCAATTTTATATAGATGTGGATGTATAAGTTCAGTGCATCTTAAATAAATTTTTATAATTTTAGAAGTAATTATAAATTACCTCTTATAATTAACTACGGTTAGTATCCCAATTCTTATACTTAAAAAAATAATATTAAGGTTTCTATGCTTACGAAGGTGAAATATTTAATTCCAATTCTCCTTACTATCATAAACTTAGCTGATTTTGTCTAAGTCGTGTGGCACCCTTACGTGTCTATCCACAAAGGTCAGTCTTTTCGAAACATTCTATGGTATCTTAGGACTCGCAAAAGAAAAAATGGATTAGAGAAAGTGTTTCATTCGGGATCCACAAGCAATCATTTTAACAAACATTTCATAACCAATGCAAATTACAAACACATACTTCACAAGCTCTGAATGGTCACACAACAAAGGGTCCAAAATAGTCCATTACATACTGAAATCCTCACAAGTGCCCACATGATACAACCTTTGTTTGTAAGTTTAAGACGACCACCAAAACTAATCAAAATAGGATTACTAAGTCTACTGTTAGCCCTTAATATGTTGTGCAAAACATGAATAAAACTAAAAGACATAGACATACATGAGCTAAACATCAAACACCATGTTTATAATTTTTCTATGATATTCTCCCCACTTATTCATTCGACATTCTCGTTGAAGCGTTGGCAGCCTTTGCCAATGCTACAACTCTTTGCCTTTACTAAGTCTTCAATCTTTTGCTCCAACTACAATTTTCCTCTTGGCTCTTGACGACTCTCCGTCACTATTGTTACATAGTCAAACTTTTGAAATGTCATACTGCTTTTACTAGTTATAGGTTTCCTATAAGCCAATCACATGAGTGATGGTATGTGTGACATAACACATAGCCTTTTTACTTATTATTATTATTATTATTATTATTATTATTATTATTATTATTATATTTTCTCACTTTATATTGCTTGATGTATAAATATATTATGATGTCCATGGATCTGTGCAATATGAATCAGATCATGATGAGATTACAATAATAAGACTGATTCACCTTTAAACATAGACCCTAAATAATCCCGATTATAGATTATTCGAGAGAGACATCGAGATAACCGGACAGACTAGTGTACTATACCCATCCATAAGATGGATGCGGTTAGTCTCATAGTTGCTTGTGTGGGGACACTAGGGCTACAGTGTAGGTGCTCATTAGAGAATGAGTTCACCGATTAATTCACTCATGAAATATTGGATGGTTAATGATACCTCATTATCATACAGCGATTTCATCATCCCAATAATGTACTTGGTCCTTAGACTTGAGACACTAAGGATGTCCTATACGAGTATTCCATTCTTTGATATCAGACTTATAGATTTGGAAGTTTTAGATCTAGCACAACCAGTCATTGGGAGTGGCAGCCAACCCTTACGAGGGCTATTGAGTATCGATTATTGAATCTCAAATTTTGATGATGAAATCAATTGATGTGTTTGTTATCTAATGTGCATTTAAGTGATCCAGGACTAGCTTCGATCAGAAAAGGCAAATCGATTAAAGTAGGAGGAATTAGACGTTAAGCCGGAGGAATGGTCGACGTATCGACGGAAGGCTTCGGGTTGTGAATTTGGGCATCGGGCCAAAAAGATTGGACATTGTACTAAGAAGATCGGATTTTGCGAGAAGACAACGTGCCGATTGGGTAATACACTGAAGGAGAGGACAATGCACCGAAGGATCGGACAAAGTGTCGGATGAATGACATGTTGGACAACAAGGATTCACTTGTAATCAATTATGTCTAGATCGAGTTAGTTTAGAGTCTAATTGAGTCAGTTTAGAATGTAATTAAGCTAACTCAATTAGGGGCCAACTAGGCCCAAAATGGGACTGTTTTGGGCCAAGAGAAAGGCCCATTCAATGACTCAAAAGTTGGGTCAGGTGGTGGCACCGTCAGTGGCTTAGTCTACGAGGCAATCTCCGAGAATGTGTCAAGCGGTGGTACCGCTAGTGTGGTACCACCCAGTGCAGGTGATAGTATTGCCTGTACACCGAAATCTTAGGGATTTAAATTTTGGCTCCAAGTTTTGAAGCCATTTGGTGTCTATAAATACCCTAGCTATTCTTGCATGGAGTAGTAAGAAGGGGTTGTAAAAAGAGTCCCTCATCCTAAAGTTCAGAGACAATTCTAATGAAGAGTGTGAGGGAAGCTTTGTAAAAAGGGGTTGTAAAGGTTCTCTCCTAAATCTGTCAAGAGGAGAATCAAGTTGTAAGGATAGTTGATCTTTGTCCATTGAAGGAAGATTATTAGTGGATGCCGGTGGCCTCGACGGAAGAGGAATCAGTGTGGAGTGGATGTAGGTCATGACGATCGAACCACTATAAAATAGTTACATTTCTGTTTTATTGCTTATCTTTATTGCAAACCACTTTACTTCCTTATTACTTTTGCTGCACACCCTTTTGAATATATTTTAAGTTAACATCTTTCCAAAATTAGTTTCAACGAATAAAAGATTTTTAAACCGATGACTTTTTTACCGTTGTACTAATTCACCCCCCCGCCCCCCCCCCTTAGTGCTGACTCATTCCTAACAGTTGGTATCAGAGCCTCGTTATTTCTCATTTGGTTTAACACCCAAGAGAAATAGCTCTTTTTGGATTTCAAGAGGGTTTTTTTATTATTCGTCCTCCTATGTTCAATGGGATGGACTACACTTATTAGAAAACTTGTATAAGAGTTTTTTTATTTTCATTGAATCTCGATTTATAGAATATAGTTGAATTTGACTTTCAAAAGTCTTCTCTTCCAATGAACGACTGGAATGAGTTGGAGAAGAAGTCTTTCTCTTTAAATGCAAAGACTATGAATGCTTTGTTTTGCACTTTAAATAAAAATGAGTTCAATCGAGTGTTATTTTGTGAAATGACTTTTGACATTTGACACACACTCGAAATCACACACGAAGGCATGAATAGAGTAAAAGAGTCTAGAATAAATCTTTTGATACATGATTTTGAGTTATTTTGAATGGAACCAAGCGAGACTATTGGAGACATGTATACTTGTTTTACGGATGTCGTTAATCGTCTAAAAACACTTGACAAATATTTTTAGAATTTTGAACTCGTTAATAAAATATTGAGATTACTTCCAAAGAGTTGGGACCCTAAAGTAACTACCATTCAAGGGGCCAAGAATTTGAACTATTTTCCACTTGAAGAACTTATCGGATTGTTAATGACATATGAGATGACTTGTAATGCTCATGAAAAGCTTGAGAACAACCTTCCAAAGAACAAGAAGGATTTGAGAACAAACCAACAAAGGTAAGGTGGTAAACTATGTCGTAATGACTTTCAACGACAAGGTAACTAAAACCCCTTTGCCTTATTTCGAAATTACTTAGATGTTTTTCATGAGTTATTTTTTATTTAGTTTAGAAAAATTATATAATTTTTTTTAATTGTATGTTTAATAATGTAATGAAAATGTTCAAAGTTTTAGGACCATGCTTATATTTATAGTAATTTTGAAAAAGATCATGACAATTGCATGGTTAATGATAATGTAATAAAATATTAGATATAAATCTAATGCTTGTACACCTAAAAGGATAAATTTTATATATGTTTTAAAGAAGCAATAATGAGTATCTTGATGATTTCCATATTGCTTTTCGATGACGAAGCATGACTTTTGTATAGCTTGATGATTTTTGTGATGAATCTTGTCTTTGGTTTTCAATTTTAAATATGATGCTTGGTTTTGACATAAGAATAAAATTTTGGGCATGCTAATATAAAGTCAATCATCAAAATTGAAACTAAAGAAGTTTGGATATCTTTAAGAATCAATCAACATTAAGTTCAATGAAACTATGCTTGATGTTTTAATGAAAACGTTAAGAGGCTTGATATCATGCTTAATGAGTTTATAGTTTAAAATTATGCATGTTATACCTTAAAAACTTGAAACCATGTTTTGGTATTATGCCCAAAGTAATAATGCATAATAATCATGCTTAACGAGTTTTATTTTGAAATTATACTTGATGATTTATGGCTTATTGATCTTTGTTGTAATGAAAGTTACTTTTTTTGATTTTAAACATTGATGCATATTTTTATTTGGCATAAAAATTTAGGCATGTTTATATGAAAAATCATGTAATATTGAAACACAAATCACATAAATTGAAACACGTAAAAAGAGGAAAGATTTCTCCTTAAAAAAATTTTTATTCTCTATCTTATAGATTTTTCAGAAAGAGATTAATGAATCTATCTATGTCCTTTTTTTGAATCTCTTAAAAAAATGATTTTGATTTGACGATTTGAATTTGAATGAGCTTTATCTTCATTTTTTGAGATTTATAAGTTGAGATTTCTTATGCATGAATCAAGATATTATATCATTTGATCTTATATATTTCTTTTTGCTATTCACTAAAGAGAATATTTATTAAAATGAATCATGTCTTTTGGTATTTACATTAATCTTATCTTTTATGATATGATTTTTATAATTCCTTGTATTCATGAAGTATATCTCATCACCAAAATTTTCTTGTTATCCTTCATATAATGATATGAAATTATGCAATACTCATGATATTATGTTGATGCATGTAAATGAGAAATTATGATCATGCTTGGTAGGATGTAATATAATTTGATAAATTGATACCATCGTGATGTGAAATATTTATGATTTAAAATATTTATTGTAATGATATGATGTGAGTTATGATTAAAATTACTTTGACTTAAATTCAATATGAATTCAATGTTTATCTCAATTATGGCATATTGCAGAATGACACTTTATCTTTGTCATAATTTAAAAATTGATATAAAGGGAAATGAATTGCACCATTGTTTTATGATTCCCCTCTTTTTGCTAATGACAAAGGGGGAGAAAAAAAAAGTTGCTAGTTTGCACATCATAAAGAGAAACAAAAAGCTTGCTCATCTCAGAATATGCAAAACTTTAGCAACTTTCATATGTGTAAAATTTGCTAGCTTGTATATTCCAAAATTATGTAAAATGTACTAAATTTGCTATCTTGCGTAAGTCAAGTGTTAGGATCAAGAGCAGCACTAAGAGGGGGGTGAATTAGTGCAGCGGAAAACTTTTCCGATTTCAAAAGTCTTTGTTTCGATTAAAACCGAATCCAACGAAAATTATTTCAATATAATCCGTTTTGGAGAGAAATTGAATTTGAAAGCTTTCGTAAAAGTGCAAGAAGAAGATTAAGGAGGTTTGCAGTAATGTAAATTACACAAATGAAAGCAAACTAGAATTTAGAGTGATTCGGTCGATGTGACCTGCATCCACTTTCGGATTCCTCCTCCGTTGAGATCACGGGCATCCACTGAAGGCCTTTCTTCAATAGGTGAAGATCAAACACCTCTTTATAGTGCTTCCTCCTTTTCCTGGGTTTAGGAGATAACCTTATAAGCCTCACTCCTCTTTCTTGGATATTTACAAAGCTAAGAGAGGGAGGAGAGGACTCTTTGTAACTTTTACAACACTTAACACCCCAGAGATTCAAGAATATGTTAAAAACTTTCATGCTCTTTCATGCAGAAAAGGGTGAGGTTTTTATAAGCCCCAATGACTTCAAAATTAGAGCAAAAAAATATCTCGTCTTGGATTTCTGGGTACAGGTGGTACCATCGTCATTACTGGGTGGTACCATCGCTTGACACCTGACATTGGGCGGTACCACTGCCCAATCTGGGCGGTACCACCGCTTGACAAAGCTCGGAGACCGAGCTCTGGTGGTATCACCGCCTAACAAGGGCGATACCACTACTGGTAGCATTAACTGCCAGCAATACCACTGCCCAGTCTGGGCAGTAGCATCGCCCAGACCACCTGGGAGAATGGGTCTCCCGAGCGGTGCCACCGCTAGCCAAAATTTCAGGTGCTAAATGGGCTGTTCAATTAGGGCCAATTTAGCCCTATTAAGGGCCCAATTGGCCCCTAATTAAATTAGTGGGATTACCTCCCAATCCTAACTTAATTTATGATCTAACTATGATAATTAAGACATAATCATAGCACTTCTTGTTCCGGTGCGTCAATTGCTCTTCCAACGAGCTTTCGGCGAACTTCCGGCGAGCTTTCGATGAACTTCCGGCGAACATCCGACGAACTCTCGGTAATGTTTTGGCGGACTCTTGGTAAGCTCTGGGACCTTACGATGATCTTATTGGCGAGTTCCGACGAGCTTCTTTAGCAATCTCCTAGACTTCTCGGTTGGTTTTGATAGAACTTCCGACGAACGTCCGGACTTCCGATGAACTCTTGAACTCCTAATGAGATCTTGATTTTGACTTCGGCACAACACCTACTTTATGTCTTACTGCTATTGTAGTTAATCCTGCACACTTTTCTCTGTTAGGATCGAGAGCACTAAGAGGGGGGGGGTGAATTAGTGCAGCGGAAATCTTACAGCGATTAAAAACCAAAAGCTGCGTTCGTTCAATAAAAGCTATTATGATGCAAAAGCTAATTCTCAGTTTGTATCTAAGTGCAGTTTGCGTCTAAGCGCAGATTGCGTCTAAGCGCAGTTTGCGTCTAAACACAGTTTGCGTCTAAGCGCAGTTTGCGTCTAAGCGCAGTTTGCGTCTAAACACAGTTTGCGTCTAAGCGCAGTTTTGCGTCTAAGCGCAGTTTACGTCTAAACTCAGATTTACGTCTAAACGCAGTTTTACGTCTAAACGCAGATTTACGTCTAAACGTAGATTTACGTCTAAACTTTGAAACTCGTTTGTATACTCGCAGAAGGCAGTATGCAGTTGAAATCAAGACGTAAACGTGAACTGAGAACTGATGATTGTGAGAGGAAAGCCGATTTACGTCTAAATGCAGTTTTACGTCTAAATGTTGAAACTCGTTCGTAAAATTGTAGAGGACAGTTTGCAGTTATCAATAGGATCAAAATGTAAGTGTAAACTGCAAGGAAACTCTTTCGTAAAAGCACGGAAGACAGTTCTGCAGAATCAAACGTAAACGTAAACTGTAATGTACGAAAATACGAATTTACGTCTGAATGCAGATTCGGAAGAACAGCACTTAGAACTTGTTCGTGAAAGCGCAGAGTGCAGTAGTAATGGAGGAGGTTTGCAGTAATGATAAAGTGCTCAAAAATAAATGCAAACCAGAGATTTAGAGTGGTTCGGTCAGCCTTGACCTACTCCACTTTTGGCTTCCTCCACCGACGAGGTTGCCGACGTCAACTAGGGGCCTTCCTTCAATGGGCAAAGGCCAAACTACCCTTTTACAGTTTCTCTCCTTTTGACAGGCTCAGGAGACAACCTTTACAGACCTTTCTCTCCTCACTTTACAACTGAAAACTTGAAGAACAGAAGGAGGAGACTTAAAGGCTTTACAACACTTTTGAGCTCTTAGAATCACAGAAAAGATCAAGATTTCGGTGTAGGTCTATATCTTTTCAGTGCTGAATGGGTGGGGTATTTATAGGCCCCAACCCAATTCAAATTTCGAGCTCAAAACGATCAAATCCCGGAATTCCGGGATCAGGCGGTTGCACCTCTTGACTGGAGAGGTGGCACCGCCTGGCAGAGCTCGAAGTCTGAGCTCAGGCGGTTGCACCTCTCGACTGGAGAGGTGGCACCGCCTGGCAGAGCTCGAAGACTGAGCTCGGACGGTTCCACCTTCTCTGTCAGGGGTGGTTGCACCTTCCTGCCAGAGCTCGAAGACCGAGCTCAGGCGGTGCATCTCCTGACCAGAGAAGTTTCTCTTCTCTGCCAGAGGTGATCGCCCCTTTCAGCCAGAGGTGGTTGCACCTCTCTGCCAGAGGTGGTTGCACCTCTCTGCCAGAGCTCGAAGACTGAGCTTAGGCTGTGCATCTCCTGGCCAGAGAGGTCGTACTTCTCTTCCAGAGCTCGAAGACTGAGCTCGGTGATTGCATCACCAGGCAGAGCTCGAAACTTGAGCTCAGGCGGTGCTACCGCTTGACAGAGGAGGTTGCACCGCCCAGTCTCGCTTGGAGACTGAGCCCTGGGCGGTTGCACCGCCTGGCTGGAGCGGTTGCACCTCCCAGTCTCGCTGGGAGACTTAGCCTGGGCGGTGGCACCTCCCTGCCTGGGTGGTTGCACCTCCCACAGCTTCTTGGGTTCGAATGGGTTGAACCATTCGACCCAACTTGAGTTCTTCAGGGGCCCAATTGCCCCAGGATTAAGCTAATGGGATCACCTCCCATTTCTAACTTAATCACCGTGCTAACTACGATTAAATCTAAGACAATTTTTGCAGCTTTGCTTCGGTACGTCAATTGCTTTTTCCGGCGAGTTTCCGGCGAACTTCCGTCGATCATCCGATGAACCCTCGGTGATGCTTCTGCGGACTTCCGGCAAACTCCTGGACTTTGCGACGATCCACTTGGTGAGTTCCGACGAGCTTCGCTTGGCAAGCTTCTGGACTTCTCGGATCTGTTCCCGCAGAACCTCCGACGACCGTCCGTACTTCCGTCGAACTCTCGAACTCCCAACGTGATCATGAACTTGACTCCGGCGCAACTCCTGCTGCTTGTCTATCTTTCATCGTAGTTAATCCTGCACACTTATCTCAACACATAGATTAGACAACAAATGACAATTGACTTCATCATCAAAATCCGAGATTCAACAATCTCCCCCTTTTTGATGATGACAATCAATTGATAATGGAGTTATCCTTAACTCCCCCTGTCTATATGCCATAGTTGAGATAAGTCAACCTTGAATTCAAGACCTAAGAATTCAAGTGACGTATTGATAAGTTAGATCAGTTAAACTTATCAATACTCCCATCATGATACCTATCATGATGTATCTCTTCAAGGATGATGTCAAAGCTTGACATTCATCATCAAGTTTGTATGATAGTGTTTGTGACTATTCATCATGTAATTGAACATTATCATTTAAAGCTCGAAGGACTATTACATGATGCACACATATTATCATTCTAGCAAGTTTGCATTTACTTCACAAAATAGGATATCAACTCAAGACATAATGCAAACTATAGCACATGTTTCATATATCTCTTGGTGATGCAAGGATGGCATTGTGCAAACATTATTTATAGCATCACTCAAGGTATTTCTAATCACAGTGTTTATCAATTCATATATTTCTCCCCCTTTGTCATCAACAAAAAGCATTGTTATACAAGGAAGACCAATTTAGACGAAAGCTTATAGAGGGATTTTACATAGATTGCTTTGAAAACTTCTTCCCCCTTTTGTTATAATTCATTTTACCCGTAAAGATATTACAGAATGACATACATATTCAGGAATCACTTTATCAGATTTAATTCAAAAACTTATTTTTCATGAAAGTGTACGAATAAATCTGTTTTATAGCATTCGAACAACTAAGATGCATTTGGACAAGATTTTGTTACAGATTTTCACATATAATCATAGAAAATGGCATTCATGTGATCTGATCATTCAATATAGTCCGAAAAATAATTTTAACAAGTTTATTTATTCGGACACATCAACATTCCTAATCAATGCACAAGGTTTTCAAAACTTTTAGTTTCAGAACACAATATTCTTATCACATATCAAAAAAAAAAACGATATGATTAAAGTTCGAGATAACCTTTACCACAAAGCACATGTCAAATGTTTACCACAATAGATGTTTACAACCAGCATGTCAGAAGTAACATAAGAAGTTTACAACAACAAATGTTCATACAAGTTCATTCATGAGGTGGAAAATTAAAGTGCCTAAACAAGGAGTCGAATTGACTATGAATCTGCTGTAGCTCTGATAGAATTTGATCTTGTCGTTGTTCAATCCGTTCTTGTCTCTGTTCGAATCGGTCCATTCGAATCCCAATTTCTTCGACGGATGTATGAGTTTGCTCAACTGGATGTGTTTCCTCAAGGGGAAGGATTGGAGGAGATTGAGTACCCCTAAATACTAGTGTTTCCGGTTCTGGTTCAGATTGAGGGTGATCTGTCCTTCTAGGGAGTCTAGCCCAGTTACCGTTTCTATAGTAACATCTTAGTCGGTGAAGTAGATTTTTGTTTATTATGCTGTATCGATCTACTTTCATTACTTCTTCTTCTGGTGATATTAGAATGTCGTAAACTTTTATTATTCTAGTGATTATACCACCATATGGGAGCATCATATCTTTCTTAGATAATTCTAACATGCTTTGTTGGATAAGATAGCCAAGGCAGATGTCATGTCCCTTCATGATTAAGTACATAGTTCCTAATTCTAATTGACTCACTTCATCATGATGGTATTGTTTAGGAAGGATTATACTAGTCATGATATGATGAAGTAATTTAGTGTTCATAGGTAGTAGATGTTCACAACTTTTAGGAACTAATGTTATGTCGGGATTGTCCAAGATTGTTCCTAAGGCTTCAGCATAGGATGTTCCAATAGTTTCATCAACCCATGATCCTCTAAAGTAAAGTCCTATGCTTTTCATGGGAATGCCTATCATATCACAAATGAATCTATTAGTGATTGAGATGTGTTGTCCTAAAAGATAGGTGGACATCCTTTCTTCCTCATCTATTTTTATGTTATTGTAAAACAATCGAACTAATCTAGGATAGATGGGTTCATTAATCTGCAAGATTGGAAGTAGATCTAGGTTTGCAAACCATTGGATAGTTTCTAAGTTTCTAAGTTCATGTATGTCTACGTATTTTCCCTTATGGATGCTTCTAAGTTCGAAAGAGGGAAATTTTTCAGCATGGTTTTTCGAATCAAAGAGGGTGAAATCAAACTCTTCTACTAATCTCCTCTTTCCCTTGTCCCTTGAGGATCTTCTAGATCCCATAACTACAACAGTTTAGAGGGATAAAGATGAGCAAGAGTGAATGGAGAGCAAAACAGAATTTAAGAGGTTCTTAGAGAATACCTTGGTTGATTCTTCAAAAGAGAGAAGGATTCTTGATGTTTTGCTCCGAAATGGGAGGTATTTGGGAAGCTCAACGGGGTGAAGTGGAGATGGAGGAGGTTTGGGGGAGTAGAGAAGGGAAGGGAAGTGAGCTGGGGTCGGTTTCACAGCCGGCCCTAGTGTGGGTTTAAAGGGCAGAGCTGCTGGCGGTTGCACCTCTGGCTGGAGCGGTGCAACCTCTGGCAACCCGTGATAGCTGGAGGTGCCACCGCCAGCTGGAGAGGTGCCACCGCCTGCAGCCAGTGAGCACCTAATATGATTTGATTAGGGAGCTTTTGCCTTGAGGAGAGTTTCAGAGCAATTAATGTTTGTTACATGATTTCGTATGAGTTTTTTATTTAAGGAAGAAGCTCTTGTACGATCAAGATAGATCTTTTAACGTGCATACGTATGTTTGTTTGGTATCCCTTTTAAGATCATGACATATTTAGTTTCTACAAGAATTAATTCGTAGATGAACGGGTTTTGAAGATCAGGGGGGTATGTGAATTTGGATATCATACGTTTCTAATAAGGTTGTATCGAATTTGTGATTTCACAACTTCCACTTGTTACTTAAGCGTTGCGAGTTCCTTTTTGATTCTTGGTTTATGACCATTGAGAGTCAAGGAGCAGAATATCATTTCTTGCTCCGGCCTAGACTTTTAATGTTTTTATAGGAAGGGATGATCTTTAGGAACCCATTTGCTTTTGGGTGCCTCATAAATAGATCTACATTTTCTATCATATTGCATAGAGTTTATCATGGTTCCTTTAGGAACCCAAATTAATTTGTTTGGACTTATTTTCTTGAATGGACAACAATGTGTCTTGTGTCCAGATTTGCAACAAAAGTTGCACTTGGTTTGGTGTTGAACATGTAAGATGGAGCCTTTTATGAAGGTGGTTGGATTTTGGTGAGGATTTCTCACAAATCCAATCCCGCTCCTTTTTGGAATGTGACCCTTGTTTGCAAGGATCATGTTTAATGACTTGCTACCAACCTCGAATTTCTTCAAGGTGTCCTTGAGTAGCAGGTTTTCTTTTTGCATAGTTTCTAAATCATGACATTTGATACATGAATTTAAACTATCATGATGTTCGACTTTTAACTTATCAAACTCACAAGTAAGACTATCATGCATCTTTTTCAGCAATTTATATTTTCTACTTATACTCTTGCATTCGTCAAATAAGTCATTGAAAGCATTTAATAATTCATCGAAAGATAAATCAGCATCTATTGAATTTGTTACCTCGTCTTCGATGGCCATTAAGGCGTAATGAGCAACTTGCTCGGTGTTGGACTCCTCTTCCTCAGATGCGCTCGAATCATCCCATGTTGCTTGGAGCGCCTTCTTCTTTGTTGTTCTTTTCTTGACTTGGGGACAATCACTTTTGTAGTGTCCCGGCTTTTTGCATTCATAGCAGATCACTTGGTCCTTTTTGGGTTCAAGTTTATTTTTTGCATCATTCTTAAACTTGTTTCTTTTAAAGAACTTTTTAAACTTTCTTGTTAGAAGTGCCAAGTCATCATCACAGTCCTCATCACTTGAGTTTTCTCTCAAGTGGCATTCTGACGTTTTGAGTGCCATATCCTTCCTGTTCTTTGGAAGGATGTCTTCTTGCTCTTCATGAGCTTTACAAGTCATTTCATAGGTCATTAGTGACCCGATTAGTTCTTCAAGAGGGAAATTTCGCAGATCTTTTGCCTCTTGAATAGCGGTGACTTTAGGATCCCAACTCTTAGGAAGGGATCTTAGTATCTTATTAACAAGCTCAAAATCCGAAAAGCTCTTTCCGAGTCCTTTTAGACCGTTGACGACATCCGTGAAACGGGTAAACATGTCGCCAATGGTTTCACTCGGTTTCATCCGAAAGAGTTCGAAAGAGTGTAACAGCAAATTGATTTTTGACTCTTTTACTCTACTTGTGCCCTCATGGGTCACTTCGAGTGTGTGCCAAATATCAAATGCAGTTTCACAAGTTGAAACACGGTTAAACTCGTTTTTATCGAGTGCACAAAATAAGGCATTCATAGCCTTTGCATTTAGAGCGAAAGCCTTCTTCTCCAAATCATTCCAATCGATCATTGGAAGAGAAGACTTTGAAAAACCATTCTCGACAAGATTCCATAATTCAAAATCCATAGAAATAAGAAAGATCCTCATTCGGGTTTTCCAGTAGGTGTAGTCCGTCCCATTAAACATGGGTGGACGTGTAATAGAATGGCCCTCTTGGTTTCCGGCGTAAGCCATCTCTCTTGGGTTTTAATCCTTTTGAGAGTTAACCGGGCTCTGATACCAATTGTTAGGATCGAGAGCACTAAGAGGGGGGGGGGTGAATTAGTGCAGCGGAAATCTTACAGCGATTAAAAACCAAAAGCTGCGTTCGTTCAATAAAAGCTATTATGATGCAAAAGCTAATTCTCAGTTTGTATCTAAGTGCAGTTTGCGTCTAAGCACAGATTGCGTCTAAGCGCAGTTTGCGTCTAAACACAGTTTGCGTCTAAGCGCAGTTTGCGTCTAAGCGCAGTTTGCGTCTAAACACAGTTTGCGTCTAAGCGCAGTTTTGCGTCTAAGCGCAGTTTACGTCTAAACTCAGATTTACATCTAAACGCAGTTTTACGTCTAAACGCAGATTTACGTCTAAACGTAGATTTACGTCTAAACTTTGAAACTCGTTTGTATACTCGCAGAAGGCAGTATGCAGTTGAAATCAAGACGTAAACGTGAACTGAGAACTGATGATTGTGAGAGGAAAGCCGATTTACGTCTAAATGCAGTTTTACGTCTAAATGTTGAAACTCGTTCGTAAAATTGTAGAGGACAGTTTGCAGTTATCAATAGGATCAAAATGTAAGTGTAAACTGCAAGGAAACTCTTTCGTAAAAGCACGGAAGACAGTTCTGCAGAATCAAACGTAAACGTAAACTGTAATGTACGAAAATACGAATTTACGTCTGAATGCAGATTCGGAAGAACAGCACTTAGAACTTGTTCGTGAAAGCGCAGAGTGCAGTAGTAATGGAGGAGGTTTGCAGTAATGATAAAGTGCTAAAAAATAAACGCAAACCAGAGATTTAGAGTGGTTCGGTCAGCCTTGACCTACTCCACTTTTGGCTTCCTCCACCGACGAGGTTGCCGACGTCAACTAGGGGCCTTCCTTCAATGGGCGAAGGCCAAACTGCCCTTTTACAGTTTCTCTCCTTTTGACAGGCTCAGGAGACAACCTTTACAGACCTTTCTCTCCTCACTTTACAACTGAAAACTTGAAGAACAGAAGGAGGAGACTTAAAGGCTTTACAACACTTTTGAGCTCTTAGAATCACAGAAAAGATCAAGATTTCGGTGTAGGTCTGTATCTTTTTAGTGCTGAATGGGTGGGGTATTTATAGGCCCCAACCCAATTCAAATTTCGAGCTCAAAACGATCAAATCCCGGAATTCCGGGATCAGGCGGTTGCACCTCTTGACTGGAGAGGTGGCACCGCCTGGCAGAGCTCGAAGTCTGAGCTCAGGCGGTTGCACCTCTCGACTGGAGAGGTGGCACCGCCTGGCAGAGCTCGAAGACTGAGCTCGGACGGTTCCACCTTCTCTGTCAGGGGTGGTTGCACCTTCCTGCCAGAGCTCGAAGACCGAGCTCAGGCGGTGCATCTCCTGACCAGAGAAGTTTCTCTTCTCTGCCAGAGGTGATCGCCCCTTTCTGCCAGAGGTGGTTGCACCTCTCTGCCAGAGCTCGAAGACTGAGCTTAGGCTGTGCATCTCCTGGCCAGAGAGGTCGTACTTCTCTTCCAGAGCTCGAAGACTGAGCTCGGTGATTGCATCACCAGGCAGAGCTCGAAACTTGAGCTCAGGCGGTGCTACCGCTTGACAGAGGAGGTTGCACCGCCCAGTCTCACTTGGAGACTGAGCCCTGGGTGGTTGCACCGCCTGGCTGGAGCGGTTGCACCTCCCAGTCTCGCTGGGAGACTTAGCCTGGGCGGTGGCACCTCCCTGCCTGGGCGGTTGCACCTCCCACAGCTTCTTGGGTTCGAATGGGTTGAACCATTCGACCCAACTTGAGTTCTTCAGGGGCCCAATTGCCCCAGGATTAAGCTAATGGGATCACCTCCCATTTCTAACTTAATCACCGTGCTAACTACGATTAAATCTAAGACAATTTCTGCAGCTTTGCTTCGGTACGTCAATTGCTTTTTCCGGCGAGTTTCCGGCGAACTTCCGTCGATCATCCGATGAACCCTCGGTGATGCTTCTGCGGACTTCCGGCAAACTCCTGGACTTTGCGACGATCCACTTGGCGAGTTCCGACGAGCTTCGCTTGGCAAGCTTCTGGACTTCTCGGATCTGTTCCCGCAGAACCTCCGACGACTGTCCGTACTTCCGTCGAACTCTCGAACTCCCAACGTGATCATGAACTTGACTCCGGCGCAACTCCTGCTGCTTGTCTATCTTTCATCGTAGTTAATCCTGCACACTTATCTCAATACATAGATTAGACAACAAATGACAATTGACTTCATCATCAAAATCCGAGATTCAACATTCTTAACATATAGATTAGATCAAATAATTTACAATTGACTTAATCATCAAAATTCGAGATTCAACAATCTCCCCCTTTTTGATGATGACAATCAATTGATGACGGAGTTAACCTTAACTCCCCCTATCTATATGCCTTACTTGAGAAAGACATTCTTGAATTCAAGGCATTTGAATTCAAGAATCAAACTGATAAGTTAAGTACATTAAGCTTATCAACATGCACATCATAATTCCTATCATGATCTAACATTCTCAAAATAGGATGCCAAGTATTTATAAAAATGATGTCAAGGCATGACATCCATTTTCAAGTATAATATTTCAAATATGAAAGATGACAAAGATAGAAATTTATCATTTTATAGCAAGATATCAATTGACAAAGAGAAGAGATTCATGAAAATAATCGAGATATCCATATGAAATAAAATCCCCAATCTTGTGAAATAATTATCACACACAAAAATTCATCTTTCAAGGATTAAGATATCCATTGGAATTCCTTCATTTTTCATGAGAAGAATAAGGAAGAATTCATGGGAGAGGAGTATCACATGAAGGAGAAATTCATGAATAAAACTTCATAGTGAGAAGAACATTATATCAAATCCATTTCTCATGAAAAATTCATAAGAGTGAAATTCGTGAGAGATACATTTGTCAATGACTTCCATGTATCAAACATCAAGATATTTAAATGCACAATCACTTTATGCATGATAAAATATTTCGGCATAGTCTTTCATCACTCTTTGCATGAAATATCATTATTATTACATTGTAGCATTCAAAAGTTCATAATATTAAGAATCCGATAATGCATCATTTGTATGATAAAGAGATCACATCATCATAAAATTTTCAGCACAGAGTTTTGACATCAAAGTAAGAGTTATAACATCTAAGTAAGCATCTTATTTACATCATTATGTAAAATTCGCATCATAAGAGGAGAAGATTCATACTCAAATATCATATAAAACTTATATGGGAAAATACATATGGCTCATTGTGTATACTATAAGATCATGATTTAAGTGAGTGATCCAAAGAATTAAGAAAGTCCGAAAATAAAATTTAACAAATTCATGTATTCGGACAAATTAACATTCCTAATTCTCTTCTAATAAAATCAAATTGTTCTTCACTTAAAGGCTTTATAAAAATATCGGCTAATTGATATTTCGTGTCAATAAACTCTAAGATTACATCATGATTATTAATATGATCTTGTATAAAGTGATGCCTAATATCAATATGTTTAGTTCTAGAGTGTTGAATGAGATTTTTAATTAAACATATTGCACTTGTATTATCACATTTTATGAGAATGTTTTTAAGATGAATCTTATAATCCTCTAAAGTGTTTTTCATCCACACAACTTGTGCACTACATGCACTAGCTACAATGTACTCAGCTTCGGTTGTAGATAGTGCAATCGAGTTTTGTTTATTGGAAGACCAAGAAATAAGTGTGTCCTAAAAATTGATATGTTCCAGATGTGATTTTTCTTTCTAATATACATCTAGTAAAATTTGCATCAGCATAAGCAATTAGTTTAAAGTTATCAGATTTTGGATACCATAATCCCAGATTAGTGGTACCTTTAAGATATTTAAGAATTCTCTTAATTGCTTTAAGATGAGATATCTTAGGATTAGATTTTTAATTTCTTTAAGATGAGATATCTTAGGATTAGATTGAAACCTAGTACAAAGTCCTACACTAAACATGATATCTGGTCTAGTTGCAGTGAGGTATAGTAAACTTCATAGCATACCCCTACAAGCTTTTTGATTAAAACTTTCTCGACTTTTATTAATGTCTAACTTAGTGGAGGTACTCATAGGAGTATTGATAGCCTTTGAGTTATCCATATTAAACCTTTTTAGCAAATCTAAAGCATATTTTGTTTGACTAAGAAAAATACCATTACTTAGTTGTTTGATTTGTAAGCCTAAAAAGAAAGTTAATTCTCCCATCAAACTCATTTCAAATTCAAGACTCATACTTTTAGCAAATAATTTACATAGAGATTCATTCGTAGAACCGAAAATAATATCATCAATATAAATTTAAATAATAAAAAAATTATTTTTAAAATTTTTGATAAACAATGTAGTATCAACTTTGCCTTTAGAGAAATTATTTTCGATAAGAAATGAGTTAAGTCTCTCATACCAAGCCCTTAGGGCTTGTTTCAATCCATAGAGAACTTTAGTTAATTTAAACACATAATTAGAGATATTATCGTTCTCAAATCCGGGAGGTTGTTCAATATAAACTTCTTCAAAAATAAAGCCATTAAGAAAAGCACTTTTAACATCCATTTGAAATAACTTAAAATTGTTACTACTAGCATAGACAATGAGCATCCTTATGGCTTCTAATCGTGCAACAAGAACGAAGGTTTCTTCATAATCGTGCAACAACAATGAGCATCCTTTTTATTGGTTGAAACTCTTGGCCATTAATCTAACCTTTTTTCGAACCACGATATCAAATTCATCTTGCTTGTTTCTAAAAACCCATTTAGTACCAATAACTAAATGATCATTTGGCCTAGGAAAAAGCTTCCACACATCATTTCTCTCAAATTGATTTAACTCTTCTTGCATTGCGATGACCCTTGAATCAACTTTTAAGGACTCGTCAATGCATTTAGGTTCAATTTAGGAGAGAAAAGTGGTGTTAGCATAAAAATTCTTAAGAGAAGAATGAGTTTGAACCCCTTTTGATGTCTCATATGATTAGCTCCTTAGGATGAGTATCTATATACTTCCATTCCTTAGGTAAGGATGTTTCGGAAGAAGATGCATCTAAGTTACTAGATAGAGAAGGGGTTTCATTTAAATTCAAAGCATCAAAATCAACATCATCATCAAAATCATTTTTCTTAACTTCAGAAACTTCATTGAAAACAATATGAATAGACTCTTCTATAATCAAAGTTCTTTTTGTTAAAGATACGAAATGCTTTAGAAATAGAAGAATAGCTAAGAAAAATCCCTTCATCGGATTTTGCATCAAATTTTCCTAAGGTATCTTTTTCATTCAAGATAAAATACTTACACCCAAAAACTTTAAAATATGATACATTGGGTTTTTTATTGTTCCACAACTTATAAGGAGTTTTGGCGAGTAATGGTCTTACTAGAACTCTATTCATGACATAGCATACCGTATTTACGGCTTCGACCTAAAAATATTTGGGTAGGCTATGTTCGTTTAACATGGTTCTAGCTATTTCTTGTAAGTTTCTATTTTTTCTTTTTGCTACTCCATTTTGTTAAGGATTTCTTAGAGTAGAAAAATTATGGTTGTATCCATTAGATTCATAAAATTTTTAGAAATCATGGTTTTGAAATTCACCACCGTGATCACTTCGAATTGATGAAATCATAAAACCCTTTTTATTTTGAACAAGTTTACAAAACTTAGAGAAATACCTAAAGCAATCACTTTTGTGTGCCAAAAAGTAAGTCTATGTGTATCTACTATAATCATCTACGATGACAATTGCATATTTGCTACCTCCTAAGCTTGTAATGGATTAATTACGTATTTGCGTATTTGCTACCTACTATAACAATTAGTCTAAATAAGTCCATATGGATTAATTGTAATGGCCTAGAGGTGCTTATTTGGTTCTTTAGTTTAAAACTACGTTTTATTTGCTTTCCTAGTTAACATGCATCACACACATGGTCTTTGACGAACTTAATGTGAGGAATTCCTCTCATAAGTTCTTTAGATGAAATTTGAGAGATTAGTTTCATGGTTGCATAACCTAATCTCCTATGCCAAAGCCAAGCATCGTCATTCAAAGCCAAAAAATATATTTTATTATAAAGATCATTAATGTCGATAGTATATACATTATTTTATTTTAGAGCAATTATAGATGTGTTTTTGTATGATTTTTCAATAATGCAAGCAATCTCTTTTATCACACAATTGACTAATGCTCAAAAGGTTATGCTTTAAGCCATCAACTAACAACACATCTTCAATAAAAAAAGTGGATTTGTTACCTATGGGTCCTTTGCCAATGATTTTACCCTTGTTGTTGTCTCCGAATGTGACATATCCTTCGTCTATGCTAGTGAGCTTAGAGAATTTAGATAGATCTCCGGTTATATGCCTTGAGCATCCACTATCAAGGTACCATCTCTTGCTCCTAGCATGTGATGGTATACGTTTTTATAAAAAATGATGATTTTTAGGTAACTATTTGACCTTGGGTGCCTCAAAAATCGATCGGCTTAACTTATCATTTTGCATGGAGTTCTTTATGGTTCCTTTAGGAACCCAAATCAATTTGTGTGGACTACATTTCTTAAATGGACAATGATAAGCTATATACCCAAATTGACAACAAAAGTTACATTTGTTTTGGGGTGAAACATGCAATGTATGACCTTTAACAAAGGTGGTTGGATTTTGGTGAGAGCTACTCACAAATCCGACTTTGCCTTTTCTATGAACATGACCCTTGTTGGCAAGGATCATGTTCAAGGACTTGCTACTAACCTCAAATTTTTCTAAGGTTTCTTTGAATAGCAAGTTTTCCTTTCTAAGTGTTTCTAGTTCATCACATTTCGTACATGGAGTTAAACTATCATTGTGCTCAACTTTTAATCTATCGAAATCACAACAAGAGAAGCATGCTCTTTTTTCAATAATTTATATTTTTTACTAATTAATTTATATTTATCAATTAAATCATGAAAGACATTTAATAGTTTATCAAAGGATAAATTTGTATCAAATGAACTACTCACCTCATCTCTAATAGGCATTAGTGCATAGTGAACTACTCACCTCATCTCTAATGCACTTGAGTCATCCCATGTTGCTTTAAGAGCCTTTTTCTTTGGTTGCCTCTTCGGGGATATTCACTCTTGTAATGTCCTAGCTTCTTGTATTCGTAGCATATTATTTGATCTTTCTTAGGTTCAAATTTATTTTTAGTATCATTTTTAAATTTATTCTTTTTTTTATGAATTTTTTGAATTTTCTTGTTAAGAGTACCAAGTCTTCATCAAGGTCCTCATCACTTGAGTTTTCTTTCAAGTGGTCTTATTGGGTTCTTAGTACCATATACTTCCTATTATTTGAAAGAGTGTCCTCAAGCTCTTCATGAGCTTTACAAGTCATCTCGTAGGTTATTAGTGACCCAATTAGTTCTTTGAGAGAGAGAAAAATTATTTAAATTTTTGGCCTCTTGAATGGCTGTGACTTTAGGGTCCCAACTCTTTGGAAGGGATCTTAAAATTTTATTAACAAGTTCAAAATCCGAGAAACCTTTACCAAGTCCTTTTAGACCATTGACGACATCCGTAAATCGGGTGTACATATCTCCAATGGTCTCACTCGGTTTCATCCGAAACAACTCATAAGTGTGCACTAAAAGATTAATTTTTGACTCATTCACTCTACTAGTGCCTTCATGAGTCACTTTAAGCGTGTACCAAATATCAAAAGCCAATTCACAAATAGACACATGATTGAACTCGTTTTTATCTAAAGCACAAAACAAGGCATTCATAGCCTTAGCGTTTAAGGTAAAAGTCTTCTTCTCCAACTCATTCCAATCGTTCATTGGAAGAGAAGACTTTTGAAACCCATTTTCTATAGTATTTCATAATTCAAAATCAATTAAAATTAAGAAGATCCTCATTCTAGTCTTCCAATATGTGTAATTCGTCTTATTGAAAAAGGGCGGACGTGTACTTGAATGACCCTCTTGGTTGCCGGCAAATGCTATCTCTTTTGGGTTTTAAACCAAATGAGAATGAACCTTGCTCTGATACCAATTGTTAGGATCAAGAGCAGCACTAAGAGGGGGGGTGAATTAGTGCAGTGGAAAACTTTCTCGATTTCAAAAGTCTTTGTTTCGATTCCGACGAAAATTATTTCGATACAATCCATTTCAGAGAGAAATTGAATTTAAAAGCTTTCACAAAAGTGCAAGAAGAAGATTAAAGAGGTTTGCAGTAATGTAAATTGCATAAATGAAAGCAAACCATAATTTAGAGTGGTTCGGTTGATGTGACTTACATCCACTTTCGAATTCGTCTTCCATTGAGGACACCGGCGTCCACTAAAGGCCTTCCTTCAATAGGTGAAGACCAAACACCTCTTTACAGTGCTTTCTCATTTTTTCGGGTTTAGGATATAACCATTACAAGCCTCACTCCTCTTTCTTAGATGTTTACAAAGCTAAGAGAGGGAGGGGAGGACTCTTTCTAACTTTTACAATACTTAACACCCAAAAGATTTAAGAATATGTTAAACACTTTCGTGTCCTTTCATGCAGAAAAGGGTGAGATTTTTATAGGCCCCAATGGATTCAAAATTAGAATAAAAAAGTATCTCATCTTGGATTTCTGGGTTATTGGCGGTACTACCGCTATTACTGGGTGGTACCATCGCTTGACACCTGACACTAGGCCATACCACCGCTTGACAGAGCTCGGAGATCGAGCTCTAGCGATACCATCGCCTGACAAGGGCTGTACCACTATTGGCAGCATTAACTGCTAGCGGTACCACCGCTTAGTCGGGGCAATACCACCACCCAGACCACCTGGGAGAATGGGTCTCCCGGGCGATGCCACCATCGGCCCTGGTAGTGCCACTACCGGCCAATATTTCAAGTGCTGAATGAGCTACTCAATTCGGACCAATTCAGCCCTGTTAAGGGCCCAGTTAGCCTCTAATTAAGTTAATGGGATTATCTCACAATCCTAACTTAATTTACGATCTAACTACGATAATTAAGACATAATCATATCACTTCTTATTCCGGTGCGTCAATTACTCTTCCGGCGAGCTTCCGGTGAACTTTTGGTGAACATCCGACGAACTCTCGGTAATGTTCCGATGGACTCCCGGCAAGCTCCTAGACTTTACGGCGATCTTCTTGGTGAGTTACGACGAGCTTCTTTGGCAAGCTCTATGACTTCTCGGTTGGTTTCGGTAGAACTTTTGACGAACGTCCGGACTTCTGATGAACTCTTGAACTCCCAATGAGATCTCGATCTTGACTCCAGCACAACACCTGCTTTATGTCTTACTACTATTGTAGTTAATCCTGTATACTTTTTTCAACATATAGATTAGATCAAACAATTTACAATTGACTTCATCATCAAAATCCGAGATTCAACATCAAGAAAATACAAAAATATGCTAGCTTGTTTATCTCAAAAGAGAAGCAAAGATTGCTAACTTGCATATTTCAAGAAGCAAAAGTTGCTTTCTTGAACATCTCAAAATTGCTAGCTTGCATGTTCTAAAATGTTGGAAAATTCACTAGCTTGCATGATGTAGAATTTGCTATCTTGAACATCACCAAGAATTACTATCTTGCAATCTCAAGAGAAGCAAAAGTGCTCTCTTGCCTATCTCAAGAGGCAAAACTTACAACTTACACATTGTAAAAGAAAGCAAGAATTGCCGGCTTGCACACTTCAACAAGAGGCAAAAATGCTATCTTACATTCTTTTTCGAAAACTTGCTAGCTTAAACATTGTAAAGAAAAATAAACATACTAAACTCTGCACATCTCTAAAACTTGCTAACTTTCATGATGATAATTCTTAAGATTATGTTTATTATGCAATGATTTGAAATAATGTCTAAACACTTACTAGTTAACTTCTCCTTTTTATTGATGACAAAGGGGGAGAAGTTCTGATGACAATCATGCATGAAATGATATATTGAATGATTTGATTATACATGATTTTATGATGACGTGTTGCAAATATTAATGATTAAATTTGTTTTGACTTGAATTCAATTTGAATTCAAGAGTTCTATCAATATGGCACATTGATAGGGGGAGTTAAGGTTAACTCCGTCATCAATTGGTTGTCATCATCAAAAAAGGGGAGATTGTTGAATCTCGAATTTTGATGATGAAATCAATTGATGTGTTTGTCATTTAATGTGTGTTTAAGTGATGTAAGACTAGCTTCGATCAGAAAAGGTAAATCGATTAAAGCAAAAGGAATCAAACATTGGGCTGGAGGAATGATCGACGTATCAGTATAAGGCTTCGGGCCGTGAATTCAGGCATCAGGCCAAGAAGTTCTATCATTGCATCAAGAAGATCAGATGTTATAAGAAGACAACATGCCGATTGGGTAATACACCGAAGGAGAGGACGATGCACCCAAGGATCGGACGAAGCGATGAATGACATGTTGGACAACAAGGATTCACTTGTAATCAATTATATCTAAATTGAGTTAGTTTAGAGTCTAATTAAGTCAGTTTAGAATGTAATTAAGCTAACTCAATTAGGGCCAACTAGACCCAAAATGGGGCTATTTTGGGCCAAGAGAAAGACCTATTCAGCGACCCAAAATTTGGGTCAGGCGGTGGCACTGCCGGTGACTCAGTCTACATGGCATAGTCTCCAAGACTATGTCAGGTGGTGGTATCGCCAGTCTAGGCGGTGGTACCACCAAGACACAGTCTCCTAGATGGTGGTACTATTAGACTAGGTGGTAGTACCACCCAGTGTTAGGCTGCAAGCGGTGGTATCGCCTAGTGCAAGCAGTGGTATCGCCCGTATCTCGAAATCTCGGGGATTTAAATTTTGACTCCAAGTTTTGAAGCCATTTAGAGTCTATAAATACCCTAGCTATTCCTACATAGTGTAGTAAGAAAAGTGATAAAAAACTCTATGTTTCTAAAGTTGAAAACCCTTGTAAAGTGTAAAGTCCCTCCTCCTAAAGTTTAGAGACCATTCTAACAGAGAGTGTGAGGGAAGCTTTGTAAAAAGGGGTTGTAAAGGTTCTCTCCTGAACCTGTCAAAAGAAGAATCGAGTTATAAGGGTAGTTGATCTTCGCCCATTGAAGGAAGATCATTAGTGGATGCCGGTGGCCTCGACAGAAGAGGAATCGGTGGAGTGGATGTAGGTCACGATGACCGAACCATTATAAAACAGTTTGCATTTCTAGTTTATTACTTATCTTTATTGCAAACCACTTTGCTGCACACCCTTCTGAATGTATTTCAAGTTAACATCTTTCTGAAATCGATTTCAACGAATGAAAGATTTTTGAACCGATGACGTTTTTACCGTTGCACTAATTCACCCACCCCTCTCAGTGCCGACTCATTTCTAATATCGATAGAGGATCATCCGCTCTTAGTATCATGAGAGGAATATCCAATGTGTTCTTGTTTAAACAAATCCTTGGCGAAGGTCATTTAGATTGAGAGAGAAAGAGTTCTCTGGGAGAATCCGATTAGAGTGAAACTCGAGGAGAAACCATATGGGCTTGATAGCACCATGTTCGGTATATTGTCTCTAAGATATTACATGGATGAGGGATTATAAGTACATGATAATTGAGGACAAATAGGTCCAAATGATTGGATTCCCTTGTATCGTTTAGGGATTGTGGCGTAGTAGCCTAGTACATCTATAGTCGATGAGTCGAGTGAATTATTATGGAGATAATAATTCATTGAGACAAAAGGAGTTTTGATAGGAATGACTCATAGCCAGCTTGATATTGGGCCTAGAGGGTCACACACATATGGTAGGTGTTGTGATGAGTAGAGGTTTGGATATGAGATATCCATTGGAGCCTCAATTTTATTGGATATCCAATAAGCCCTTGAATTATTGGATCCTATAGATAAGATCGAATAAGGGCAAATGATAGATTATTGGATAGAGATCCACTAATCTAAGAGCCTTTGGTAGTTGGATGGAGATCCAATACCCAATAGGGCATGATCCATTAGAGTTAAGTTGAGAGGGGACCTCTATAAATATGAGAGAACCAAAGGACTATATTTTAAGCTTCTTGGTTGCCGCCTCCTATTCTCCTTTCCCCTTCTCCTCCTCAAACAACAAGTGTGAAGATTTGGGCAGCGATTTGAGGAGCGTCTTCGTAGCCCTTGCCGTGTAGATCACCACTAGGGAGTGTTAGGATCAAGAGCGGCACTAAGAGGGGGGGTGAATTAGTGTAGTGGAAAACTTTCGTTATTTAAAAAAAATTATTTCGATTAAAACCGATTCCAACGAGAATGGTTTTAATTCAATTCGTTTCGGAAAGAATTTGAACTTGAAACCATTCATGAAAGTGCAAGAGAGGACTAAGGTGATTTGCAGTAATGTAAATTGTACAAATGAAAAGCATCGGTTTCATAAAATCTTCATACGATTAAAGCCAATCTCGAAAGATGTCTACGTAAAAGCATATGTAGACATAGTTAAAGCATAGTAAGGAGGAGAGGCAATTTGCTACAAAAGAAAGTTGCTCAAAGTAAATGCGAACTGAGTTTTAGAGTAGTTCGGTCAACGTGACCTACATCGACTTTCAGCTTCCTCCTCCGACGAGGTCACCGGCATCCACTAGAGGCCTTCCTTCAATAGGTGAAGGCCAATCACCTTTTACAACTTTTCTCCTTTTGTCGGGTTTAGGAGAAAACCCTTATAAGTTTTACTCCTCTCTTGAATGATCTCAACACTTAGAAAGGGAGGAGAACTCTAGTACTTTTACAACTCTTTAACACTTCAAAGACTCAAGAATATATCGAGTTTTCATGCCCTTTCATGCAGAAAAGGGTGGGTTATTTATAGACCCCAATGACTTTCAAAAATGGAGCCAAGAAGTGTCTCATCCCGGATTTCCAAGGTCCTAGCGGTACCACCGCCATTACTAGACGGTACTATCGCCTGACATCTAAGACTAGACGGCACTACTATTGGGAAATCATGGGGGCGACATCACATGCACAGCGGAAGAACAAGAAAACAAAATCCCCAATTCCCAAAAAGATGTTCGTCGTCGTGCGAAGATTGGTGCACAAAATC
This sequence comes from Musa acuminata AAA Group, assembly GCF_036884655.1. Classification (NCBI taxonomy): domain Eukaryota; kingdom Viridiplantae; phylum Streptophyta; class Magnoliopsida; order Zingiberales; family Musaceae; genus Musa; species Musa acuminata. The sequence goes on along the minus strand of NC_088358.1, from coordinate 12,547,025 downwards.
CGCGAAACTCAAAATTGCGTATAGAGTAGATTGTGTTACCTAGGGAGATCGTATATCCCTATTTCCTTGCAGATCCTTAGGAGAGGGTGAAGGAGGTTAAGCGTCCTCCTCTCTAGCGGTGATCCACACAGCAGGGTTGCGACGACGCTCCTCAAGACTCCAGGCCTACTCTAAGGTGGAGAGGGAGAGGAGAATAGGAAAGGTAAGCAAAGACTCTAGCCTATGAGGCTCTAAATCCCTCCTATTTATAGAGGTCCCCTATCAAACCCTAATGGGTCCTCCCCTAGTGGGTATTGGATCTGCATCCAATAGGACAAGGGCTCCGTCAGATATCTCATATCCGAACCTCTACTCATCGCAATACCTACCATATGTGTGTGACCCTCTAGGCCCAATATCGAGTTGGCCGTGAGTCATACCCGTCAGAACTCCTTCTAACTCAGTGAATTATTATCTCTGTAATAATTCACTTGACTCATCGACTACGGAAGTACTAGGCCACTACGCCGTAGTCCCCAAACGATACAGGGGAATCCAATCCATTGGACCTGTCTGTCCTCAGTTACCGTATACCTATAATCCCTCATCCATCTAATATCCCAGAGACCGTATATCGAGCATGGTGCTGTCAGACCCATACGGTTTCTACTCGAGTCTCGCTCTAATCGGATTTTCCCGGAGAACTCTTTCTCTCTCAACCCGAATGACCTGGCCAGGGATTTGTCTGAGCAAGAACACATGGGATATTCCTCTCATGACGCCGAGAGTGGATGATCCTCTATCGACACTAAATAGCCCTCGTAAGGTCGACTACCACTCCCAATGACCAGCTGTACTAGATCTGGGACAACCAAACCTATAAGTCTGGTATCAAAGAGTGGAGCACTCATACAGGACATCCTTGGTGTCTCAAGTCTAAGGACCAGATACACCACTAGGACTACGGAATCGCTGTCTGACAATAACGCATCAGTAACCATCCAGCATTCCGTAAGCAGATCAATCAGTGAACTCATTCTCCAATGAGCACCTGTACTATATCCCTAGTGTCCCTACATGAGCAGCTATGAGACCAGCTGCATCCATCATATGGACGGGTATACAGCACACTAGTCTGTCCGGTTATCACGATATCCCTCTCGAGTAACCTATGACCGGGATTATTTAGGATATGTGTTTAAAGGTGAATCGATCTCATTATCGTGATCTCATCACGATCCGATTCCCATTGCACAAATCCAAAGACATCACAATATATATATGCATTTATGCAATAGTTATAAAGTGATATACACCAAAATATAATAAGTAAAAAGATTCTGTATCAAGTCACACGTGCCATCACTCACGTGATTGGCTTGCCGGGCACCTATGACTAGCAATCTCCCACTTGACCTAAAGCCAATCACCTATGTGTCTGATCCCCATCAGACCCCTGTGACGCTCATAGACAATCTGAGACAACGGCTTTGTCAGTGGATCTGCAATGTTATCTTCGGATGGAACTCTTTCCACTACTACATCTCCTCGGGTTACGATCTCTCTGATAAGTTGGAACCTCCTCAGAACACTTCTGATGAGACCCGGGTTTGTTAGGATCGAGAGCACTAAGAGGGGGGGGGGGGTGAATTAGTGCAGCGGAAATCTTTCAGCAATTAAAAACGAAAGCTGCGTTCGTTCGATAAAAACTATTTTGATGCAAAAGCCGATTCTAAGATTACTTATGATTAAGTGCAGTTTACGTCTAAACACAGTTTGCGTCTAAGCGCAATTTACGCAGTTTGCATCTAAATGCAGTTTGCATCTAAATGCAGTTTGCGTCTAAATGCAGATTGCGTCTAAGCGCAGTTTGCATCTAAGCGTAGTTTGCGTTTAAGCTTAGATTACATCTAAGCGCAGTTTACGTCTAAGCGCAGTTTGCGTCTAAGCGCAGATTGCGTCTAAGCGTAGTTTGCATCTAAGCGCAGTTTGCGTCTAAGCTCAGATTGCGTCTAAGCGCAGTTTACGTCTAAGCGCAGTTTGCGTCTAAGCGCAGATTGCGTCTAAGCGCAGTTTGCAGTTATAAATGGAATCAAAACGTAAACGTAAACTGCAAAGAAACTCGTTCGTAAAAGCGCAGAAGACAGTTTGCAGTTATAAATAGAATCAAAACGTAAATGTAAACTGCAATGTAAAGATCGTACGAAAACACCGATTTACGTCTGAATGCAGATTCGGAAAGATCAGAACTTAGAAACTTGTTCGTAAAAGCGTAGAGAGCAGTAGCAATGTAGGAGGTTTGCAGTAATGATAAAGTGCTCAAAATAAACGCAAACCAGAGATTTAGAGTGGTTCGGTCAGTCTTGACCTACTCCACTTTTGGCTTCCTCCACCGACGAGGTTACCGACGTCAACTAGAGGCCTTCCTTCAATAGGCGAAGGCCAACTGCCCTTTTACAGTTTCACTCATTTTGACGGGCTCGGGAGACAACCCTTACAGAACCTTTCTCTCCTCTCTTTACAACTCAAGACTTGAAGAACAGAAAGAAGAGAACTTTTGGACTTAACACAAATTTGAGCTCTTAGAATCACAGAAAAGATCAAGAATTCGGTGTAGGTCTGTATCTTTTCAGTGTTGAATGGGTGGGGTATTTATAGGCCCCAACCCAGTTCAAATTTGGAGCTCAAAACGATCAAATCCCGGAATTCCGGGATCAGGCGGTTGCACCTCCTGACTGGAGAGGTTGCACCGCCTGGCAGAGCTCGAAGACTGAGCCTTTGGGCGGTGCTACCTCTGTCAGGGGCGGTTGCACCTCTCTGCCAGAGCTCGAAGACCGAGCTCAAGCGATTGCACCGCCTAACTGGAGAGGTTGCACCACCTGGCAGAGCTCGAAACTTGAGCTCTGGCGGTGCTACCTCCTGATAGAGGAGGTTGCACCGCCCAGTCTCGCTCGGAGACTGAGCCCTGGGTGGTTGCACCTCTTGGCTAGGGCGGTTGCACCGCGCAGTCTCGCTGGGAGACATAGCCTGGGCGGTGCTACCTCCCTGCTTGGGCGGTTGCACCTCCCACAACAACCTGGGTCTGAATGGGCTGAACCATTCGACCCAATTTGAGTTCTTCAGGGGCCCAATTGCCCCAGGATTAAGCTAATGGGATCACCTCCCATTTCTAACTTAATCAAAGTGCTAACTACGATTATTTCCTAAGACATATTCTGCAGCTTGCTTCGGTACGTCACTCGCTTCTTCCTACGAGTTTCCGGCGAACTTCCGTCGATCATCTGATGAACCCTCGGTGATGCTCCTGCGGACTTCTGGCAAACTCCTGGACTGCGACGATCCACTTGGCAAGTTCCGACGAGCTCCTTTGGCAAGCTTCTGGACTTCTCGGATTTGTTCCCGTAGAACCTCCGACGATTGTCCGAACTTCCGTCGAGCTCTCGAACTCCCAACGTGATCATTGTCATGATTCCGGCGCAACTCCTGCTGCATGTCTTACTTTCATCGTAGTTAATCCTGCACACATATCTCAACACATACATTAGACAACAAATGACAATTGACCTCATCATCAAAATCCGAGATTCAACAATCTCCCCCTTTTTGATGATGACAATCAATTGATAATGGAGTTAACCTTAACTCCCCCTGTCTATATGCCATACTTCTTGAATTTAAAAACTTTATAAATTCAAGAGACATATTCCCATCATGATTCCTATCATAATGTATTTCTTTGAAGATGATGTCAAGGCTTGACATACATTTTCAAATATAACAAGTTTGAATGATGGTTATTGTAGCAATTCATCATATTGTAAGATATCGACATGTAAAGCTGTGAAGCAAGATTTTGATATCATTACATGATGTACACATTTCGAATATTTTAGCAAGTGTAGCATTGCATCACATGGTAAGATATCAGTTCGTACGATGCAAATTTTTGTTTGATATCTTGATACAGGGCATATGGCAATCATATATTTCTTGGTGATGCAAGTATGGCCTAATCATAGCATCAGTGATAGCAGCCATATCAACATCAGTAATAGCAACCATATCATTATCAGTGATAGCAAGTATGGCCTAATCATAACATCAGTAATAGCAACCATATCAACATTAGTAATAGCAATCATTATCAGTGATAGCAGGTATGGCCTAATCATAACATCAGTAATAGCAACCATATCAATTCATATTTTTCTCCCCCTTTGTCTTCAACAAAAAGCATGGTAGCATTATCAAAAAGCATGGTAGATGTGATTCCAGCAGGTTATCAAGCACATAAAGGAAGGCATGACACATATAATACTTTGAATATCTCTTCTCCTTGTTATGTTATAGTTCGTTGCTTGAAGGACGAAACTCATTTTTCAAAAAGTTTTCATAAGAGTGTACAGGAAAATCCTATTTTTAGCATTCAAACCGAAAATAAGATGATCTTCTTACATGCATTCGGATATGAGTAAGCTACTGATTTTCAAAAACATTTGTCACATAATTTCCAACATGTTATTTGATCAAGTAATCAATAACATCCGAAAAATAATTTTGACTAGTTTAAGTATTCGGACACATCAACATTGGTACGTCACTTTATGTTTATCAAGGCATAAGGTTTTCAAAACATTTAGTTTCAATGTAAAATCTGAGATAAACAACAAGAGATGTTTGTAACTTTGCATATGCTTACAGATCAAGGTAAAGAGTAACATATGGAGTTTACAACATATCAGGTAACCATATCAAAGACAAAGTCCTTCATGATGAGTAACATAAGGAGTTTACAACATGCCATATCAAAGACAAAGTCCATGAGAAGTTTATAACAACAATGGATGATTGTGTTCATACAAGCTCATTCATGAGGTGGAAGGTTAAAGTGCCTAAATAAAGAGTCAAATTGCCGATGAATTTGCTGCAGCTCAGTTAGGATTTGATCTTGTCGATATTCAAGCCGTTCTTGTCTTTGTTCGAATCGGTCCATCCGAATCCCAATATCTTCAACAGATGATGTGTGAGTTTGCTCAAACGGATGTGTTTCCTCAAAGGGACAGATCGGAGGAGATTGGGTACCCCTAAAGACTGGTGTTTCCGGTTCTGGTTCAGGTTGAGGGGGATCAGTTCTTCTTGGCATTCTAACCCAGTTGCCGTTTCTATAAAAACATCTTAGTCGGTGAAGTAGATTTTTATTAATTATGCTGAATCTATCTACTTTCATTACTTCTTCTTCCGGTGGTATTAGAATATCATAGGCTTTCATTATTCTAGTTATTATACCACCATATGGGAGCATCATGTCTTTCTTAGATAGTTCCAACATGTTTTGTTAGATAAGATAACCAAGACAGATGTCATTTCCTTTCATGTTCATATACATAGTTCCTAATTCTAATTGGCTTACTTCATCATGATGATATTGTTTAGGAAGAATGATGCTAGTTAGGATGTGATGAAGTACCTTAGTGTTTAGAGGCAGTAAATGTTCACAACTTTTAGGAACAAATTCTAAGTTCGGATTGGCAAAAATTGTTTGTAGGGCTTCAACGTATGTTGTTCCAACATTTTCATCATCCCATGATCCTCTAAAGTAAAGTCCTCTACTTTTCATGGGAATGCCTATCATGTCGCAAATGAATCTATCCGTAATTGAAATATGTTGTCCTAAGAGATAGGTGGACATCCTTTCTTCTTCATCTACTAGTATGTTGTTGTAAAACAATCTTACTAGTCTTGGATAGATGGGTTCATTAATTTGTAAGATAGGGAGTAGATCTAAGTTTGCAAACCACTGGATTGTCTCTAAGTCTCTTAGCTCACTTAAATCTACGTATTTTCCCTTGTTGACATTCCTAAGTTCAAAAGAGGAAAATTTTTCAGCATGGTATTTTGAATCGAAAAGGGTGGAATCAAAGTCTCCTACTAATCTCCTCTTTCCTTTGTCCCTTGAGGATCTTCTAGATCCCATAACTACTACTGTTTAGAATAATAGTGATGAGCAAAAGTAAATGAATCAAGAAACAGAGTTTAAGGGCTTCTTAGAGAGTACCTTAATGAGATCTTCAAGAGAGGGATCTTCAAGAGAGGGAAGGAATGTTGATGCTTTGCTTCGAAATGAAGAGTATTTGGGATGCTAAGATGGGGGAAATGGGGATGGAGGAGGCTTAGGAGAGTAGAGGAGGGAAGGAAATGAGTTGGGGTCGGTTTCACCGCCGGCCCTAGCTTGAGTTATAAAGGGGCAGAGTTGCGGGCGGTTGCACCTCTAGCTGGAGCGGTGCAACCGCTTGCAACACGTGACAGCTGGAGGTGCTACCTCCAGTTGGGGCGGTGCCACCGCCTGGTGAACACTTGTTCTGATCTGAGAATTTTTCTGTCTTGAGGAGAGTTTTCATTCCCAGTAATCAACTTTACTTACGTAATTACGTAAGAATTTTCATTTTAAGACAGGGACTTTGGCACGATCAAGGTAGATTTTTAATGTGCACATTCTCAATGTCGTACACATGTTTGTGATAGTTGCAAGTTCATGACAGAGTTAGTCATTTCATGATACGAATTAAATTAGAAGGTTATGAAAGGATGAATTTGATGGGTTCGAAAATCAAGGGATATGTAAATTTGGGAATCATACATTTCTAATTCTTGAAAAGTTAAACATGATTGTATCTAGGTCGCATTTGTGATTTTACCCTTGTTGTTGTTTCCGAAGGTGACATAGCCTTCGTCTTTGCTAGTGAGCTTAGAGAGTTGAGATGGATCTCCGGTCATATGCCTTGAGCATCCACTATCGAGGTACCATCTCTTGCTCCTAGCTTGCGATGGTGTGGGTTTCTACAAGAAAGGATGATTTTTAGGTACCCATTTGCTTTTGGGTGCCTCAAAGATAGATCTACATTGTTTATCATGTTGCATAGAGTTTATCATGGTTCCTTTAGGAACCCAAATCAATTTGTTTGGACTAATTTTCTTGAATGGACAATAATGTGTCTTGTGTCCAATTTTGCAACAAAAGTTACATTTTGCTTGGTGTTGAACATGTAAGATGGGGCCTTTTATAAAGGTGGTTGGATTTAGGTGAGGACTTCTCACAAATCCAATTCCACTTCTTTTTGGAACGTGACCCTTGTTTGCAAGGATCATGTTCAATGACTTGCTACCAACCTCGAATTTCTTCAAGGTGTCCTTAAGTAGCAGGTTTTCTTTTTGGAGAGTTTCTAGATCATGATATTTGATACATGAATTTAAACTATCATGATATTCAATTTTTAACTTATCAAAATCACAAGTAAGACTATCATGCTTCTTTTTCAGCAATTTGTATTTTCTATTGATAATCTTGCATTCATCAAATAAGTCATGGAAGGCATTTAGTAATTCATCGAAAGATAAATCAGCATCTAATAAATTCGTTACCTCCTCTCCGATGGCCATTAAGGCGTAATGAGCAACTTGCTCGGTGTTGGACTCCTCTTCTTCAGACGCGCTCGAATCATCCCATGTTGCTTTGAGCGCCTTCTTTTTTGTTGTTCTCTTTTTGGCTTGGGGACAATCACTCTTGTAGTGTCCCGGCTTTTTGCACTCATAGCAAATAACTTGGTCTTTCTTGGGTTCAAGTTTACTTTTAGTGTCATTTTTAAACTTGTTTCTTTTAATGAATTTTTTAAATTTTCTTGTTAGAAGTGCCAAGTCATCATCACAGTCCTCATCACTTGAGTTTTCTTTCAAGTGATCTTCCAAAGTTCTAAGTGCCATATCCTTCCTGTTCTTTGGAAGGATGTCTTCTTGCTCTTCATGAGCTTTGCAAGTTATCTCGTAGGTCATTAATGACCCAATTAGTTCTTCAAGAGGGAAGTTGTTTAGATCTTTTGCCTCTTGAATAGCAGTGACTTTAGGATCCCAACTCTTAGGAAGGGATCTTAGAATTTCATTTACGAGCTGAAAATCCGAAAAACTTTTTCCGAGTCCTTTTAGACCGTTGACAACATCCGTGAAACGGGTAAACATGTCGCCAATAGTCTCACTCGGTTTCATCCGAAAAAGTTCGAAAGAGTGTAACAAAAGATTGATTTTTGACTCTTTCACTCTACTTGTGCCTTCATGAGTCACTTCGAGTGTGTGCCAAATATCAAATGCAGTTTCACAAATCGAAACACGATTAAACTCGTTTTTATCAAGTGCGCAAAATAAGGCATTCATAGCCTTTGCATTAAGAGCAAAAGCCTTCTTCTCCGAATCGTTCCAGTCGATCATTGGAAGAGAAGACTTTGAAAAACCATTCTCGATAAGATTCCAGAGTTCAACGTCCATAGAAATAAGAAAGATCCTCATTCGGGTCTTCCAATAGGTGTAGTCCGTCCCATTAAACATGGGTGGACGTGTAATGGAATGGCCCTCTAGGTTTCCGGCGTAAGCCATCTCTCTTGGGTTTTAATCCGTTTGAGAGTTAACCGAGCTCTGATACCAATTGTTAGGATCGAGAGCACTAAGAGGGGGGGGGGGGTGAATTAGTACAGCGGAAATCTTTCAGCAATTAAAAACGAAAGCTGCGTTCGTTCGATAAAAACTATTTTGATGCAAAAGCCGATTCTAAGATTACTTATGATTAAGTGCAGTTTACGTCTAAACATAGTTTGCGTCTAAATGTAGTTTGCATCTAAATGCAGTTTGCGTCTAAATGCAGATTGCGTCTAAGCACAGTTTGCATCTAAGCGCAGTTTGCGTCTAAGCTCAGATTGCATCTAAGCGCAGTTTACGTCTAAGCGCAGTTTGCATCTAAGTGCAGATTGCGTCTTAGCGCAGTTTGCATCTAAGCGCAGTTTGCGTCTAAGCTCAGATTGCGTCTAAGCGCAGTTTACGTCTAAGCGCAGTTTGCGTCTAAGCGCAGATTGCGTCTAAGCGCAGTTTGCAGTTATAAATGGAATCAAAACGTAAACGTAAACTGCAAAGAAACTCGTTCGTAAAAGCGCAGAAGACAGTTTGTAGTTATAAATAGAATCAAAACGTAAATGTAAACTGCAATGTAAAGATCGTACGAAAACACCGATTTACGTCTGAATGCAGATTCGGAAAGATCAGAACTTAGAAACTTGTTCGTAAAAGCGCAGAGAGCAGTAGCTATGTAGGAGGTTTACAGTAATGATAAAGTGCTCAAAATAAACGCAAACCAGAGATTTAGAGTGGTTCGGTCAGTCTTGACCTACTCCACTTTTGGCTTCCTCCACCGACGAGGTTACCGACGTCAACTAGAGGCCTTCCTTCAATAGGCGAAGGCCAACTACCCTTTTACAGTTTCACTCATTTTGACAGGCTCAGGAGAAAACCCTTACAGAACCTTTCTCTCCTCTCTTTACAACTCAAGACTTGAAGAACAAAAAGAGGAGAACTTTTGGACTTAACACAAATTTGAGCTCTTAGAATCACAGAAAAGATCAAGAATTCGGTGTAGGTCTATATCTTTTCAGTGCTGAATGGGTGGGGTATTTATAGGCCCCAACCCAGTTCAAATTTGGAGCTTAAAACGATCAAATCCCGAAATTCCGGGATCAGGCGGTTGCACCTCCTGACTGGAGAGGTTGCACCGCCTGGCAGAGCTCGAAGACTGAGCCTCTAGGCGGTGCTACCTCTCTCAGGGGCGGTTGCACCTCTCTGCCAGAGCTCGAAGACCGAGCTCAGGCGGTTGCACCGCCTGACTAGAGAGGTTGCACCGCCTGGCAGAGCTCGAAACTTGAGCTCTGGCGGTGCTACCTCCTGACAGAGGAGGTTGCACCGCCCAGTCTCGCTCGGAGACTGAGCCCTGGGCGGTTGCACCTCTTGGCTGGGGCAGTTGCATCGCCCAGTCTCGCTGGGAGACATAGCCTGGGCGGTGCTACCTCCCTGCTTGGGCGGTTGCACCTCCCACAGCAACCTGGGTCCGAATGGGCTGAACCATTCGACCCAATTTGAGTTCTTCAGGGGCCCAATTGCCCCAGGATTAAGCTAATGGGATCACCTCCCATTTCTAACTTAATCAAAGTGCTAAGTATGATTATTTCCTAAGACATATTCTGCAGCTTGCTTCGGTACGTCACTCGCTTCTTCCGGCGAGTTTCCGGCGAACTTCCGTCGATCATCCGATGAACCCTCGGTGATGCTCCTGCGGACTTCTGGCAAACTCCTGGACTGCGACGATCCACTTGGCAAGTTCCGACGAGCTCCTTTGGCAAGCTTCTGGACTTCTCGGATTTGTTCCCGCCGAACCTCCGACGACTGTCCGAACTTCCGTCGAGCTCTCGAACTCCCAACGTGATCATTGTCATGACTCCGGCGCAACTCCTGCTGCATGTCTTACTTTCATCGTAGTTAATCCTGCACACTTATCTCAACACATACATTAGACAACAAATGACAATTGACTTCATCATCAAAATCCGAGATTCAACAGGGTTCCCTTATTTGAGTAATCACCTCATAGTTGTCGCAATATAAAGAAGTCGACTTCTTGCTATCCGGAACGACTCCTAAATCTATGATGAACATCTTCAACTAGACTCCCTCCTTTGCTGCATCTGATGCAGCAATGTACTCCGCCTCTGTGGTCGAGTCAGCAGTGGTATCTTGCTTGGAACTCTTCCAGCACACTGCTCCTCTATTCAAGGTGTACACATACCCTGAATTCGACTTGCTATCATCGACATAAGACTGAAAACTTGTGTCAGTGTAGCCTTCAACCTTAAGGCTATTACCTCCAAATACTAGTAAAAGATTCTTAGTCCTTCTCAAGTACATAAGGATACACTTTACTGCTTTCCAGTGCTCCAAGCCTGGATCCGCCTGATACCTACTCGTGACACTCAGAGCATGCGCTATATCAAGCCTAGTACATAGCATGGCATATATGATAGACCCTATTGCTGAGGCATAAGGTATCATATCCATGTTCACCCTTTCTTGGAATTTTCCATGCCAAAACTTTTGACAATGGTTTCTATGTACCTAGACTGGGACAAGCCAAGTATCCTCTTGGATCTATCTCTATATATTCTAATCCCCAAGATATAGGATGCTTCCCCTAAGTCCTTTATGGAGAAATGTCTAGATAACCAAGCCTTTACTGTGGATAGCATTCCTACGTCATTCTCAATGATGAGGATGTCATCCACATATAACACCAAAAAGGTGATAGCGCTCCCACTTACTTTTCTATATACACAATGCTCATCTTCGTTCTTAACGAAGTCATAAGATCTGATTGCCTCATCAAATCTTATGTTCCAACTTCGGGAAGCTTGTTTTAGTCCATAAATAGATCTAAGCAACCTACACAATTTATCTGGGCAGTTCTTGGACACGAATCCCTCAAGTTGCATCATATACACCTCCTCCTTGAGGTTCCCGTTGAGGAATGTGGTTTTTACATCCATCTGCCAGATCTCATAATCATAGTGTGCTGCAATAGCCAATAGAATTATGATGGATTTTAGCATTGCTATAGGTGAGAAAGTTTCGTCGTAGTCAACACCTTGCCTTTGACGATACTCCTTAGCCACTAGCCTTGCTTTATAAGTCTCTACCTTTCCATCTACTCCGATCTTTTTCTTAAAGATCCACTTGCAACCGATGGGTACAATACCTTCGGGCGCATCAACTAGGTTCCAAACCTTATTAGAGTACATAGAATCCATCTCAGAATTCATGGCTTCTTGCCACTTCCCGGAGTCTATACTCATAATAGCCTCCTTGTAGGTCTGAGGATCAATATCCTCAACATCCTCTCCTCTAATATGTCCCACATATCTCTCAGGAGGATGAGATACTCTATCAGACCTACGTAAAGTTGAAAATTGTGTATTAGGTACCAGAACAAACTCGGGTTGTAGAGTGGTGCTTGATCTTGGTTCTCCAACTTCGCTCAACTCTATCATTCTCCCACTATCTCCGCCAAGAATGTGTTCCTTCTCAAGGAACACTACTCTCTTAGCTACAAAGACCTTTTGGTCCTCGAGATGATAGAAATAATACCCACAAGTTTCCTTGGGGTGTCCCACAAATTTGCATCGCTCTGTCCTTGATTCTAACTTATCGGGGTTGTGTCTTTTAACATGGGCAGGGCAGCCCCAAATCTTAACAACCTTAAGATCAGGCTTCTTCCCTTTCCATATCTCATATGGTGTAGACACTACCGACTTAGTTGGAACTCTGTTCAGAAGGTAAGCTGCGGTTTCTAGGGCATATCCCCAGAATGAGATGGGTAGGTCAGCGAAACTCATCATGGACCGTACCATATCTAATAACGTACGATTTCTCCTTTCAGAGACACCATTGAGCTGAGGTGTATAAGGAGGTATCCATTGGGATAATATCCCATGGTCCTTGAGGAACTGAGTAAACTCTATACTTAAGTACTCACCTCCTCGATTTGATCAAAGAGTTTTGATACTCTTTCTAGTCTAGTTCTCCACCTCATTCTTATACTCTCTGAATTTCTCAAAGGCCTCGGACTTGTACTTCATTAAGTACACATATCCATACCTTGAGAAATCATCAGTAAATGTAATGAAGTAGGAGTAACCCCCAATGGCATGAGTTGACATGGGTCCACATACATCACTATGTATGAGTTCCAACAACTTAGTGGCTCTCTCTCCAGTTCCACTAAATGGAGAGTTGGTCAGTTTTCCACGAATGCAAGGCTCACAAGTTACATATGACACATAGTCGAATGGATCTAGATATCCATTATTTAGCAACTTTTGAATCCTTCTTTCATGGATGTGACCTAGCCTACAATGCCATAGGTATGCACTGTTCATCTCATCTCGTTTCCTTATATACACTTACATTCATGATATGTGGAGTAGTGTCTTGCATAAACAAACCTTTATGCAATATTCCTCTCGTCAATCTCCCCTCGGCTTTGCTAGAATTTACAATAAATTGTAGATGTAATAAGTAATACTGGTATCCAATACCAATGCACTATCACAAAAATCTGTCAATTGGAGATTGATCATGAATGTACCTGAAGCTTCTCCAAGCTTCTATTTCGCCCTTTCTGCAAGGTAATCTTTGCAGTTCCTCTTCCAGTGCCCATCTTTACCACAGTGGAAGCATTAGCCTTTGTCCTTTACTGGGTCTTTCTTAGCAACCTTTACTTTACCTGGTTTGCCCTTGCCCTTTCCCTTCTTAAGGGACCTTTCTGTTTTCCTTTTCTTTTTGGTCTCACCAGTGTAGAGAACTGGCTTCTCATTCTTAATAGTACTCTCTGCCTCCCTCAACATATTGAGGAGCTCTGGGAGAGTCACCTCAAGCTTGTTCATATTAAAATTCATTATGAACTGTGAAAAAGAATCTGGTAGGGACTGAAGCACAATGTCCACACACAAGTTATCCTCTAGGACCATTCCTAGACCTGTGAGTTTCTCTATCCACTTAATCATCTTTAGGACATGGTTCTGAACCGGTGTCCCCTCAGTCATCCTAGCGCGGAACAGACTCTTGGATATCTCATATCGCTGAGTCCTTTCCTGTTCCTCAAACAATTTGCAGACAAGTAGGAGAATGGATCTGGCATCCATCTTTTCATGTTGTCTCTGTAACTCAGGAGTCATAGAGCCCAACATATAGCACTGAGCAAGAGTGGAGTCATCAATGTACTTCACGTAGCGAGCGATCTCATCCTCGCTTGCCCCTTCTTTGGGCGTAGGCATCACTATATCAAGGACGTACACGATTTTCTCCGTTGTGAGAACAATTCTCAAGTTACGGAGCCAATCCGTATAATTTGGACCAGTGAGGCAGTTGACATCAAGTATGTCATGTAAGGGATTTGAAAGCGACATTTTCTGAAAATAAAGATGCAGCAGAAATGAATAACATACAGATTTTGCAAGAAATAAACTATTAAGATATGGACTTCTATCTTAATATGATCCCACTATTTTACTAACGAGTCACGCGACACCCTCAGCACGTGAAATGGAAGTCTCCGGCAGACTTTTAGTGGGGATCAGGATCCAATCAGCGTCTTAGTATAACCTCGAGGGACTCGACCAATCACACTAAGCCTAAAAGGTAGGCAACTCTTGCCGATCACAACTCCTTGTGATTCCCGTCCTGTTCGGCCTTCGAATCACCATGGTCTCGAGGGACTCGACCAACCATGATGCTCGGTTAAGTCAACACCTTCGTTACAAGATGAGTCTGATTTGATGATATACCCTCGAGGGACTCAACCAAGTATACCATGCCCTCAGGTCACCGGTGACATCTCTATGTCGTAAGCAAGACAGCGAATCGCGATATAGGTGAGTCTCGAGGGACTCGACCAACTCAACCTACACCGGGAATCGGTTCCTACTTATAACGATGGAAGGCCACGTGGGTCAATCTAATTGCCTCACGTTTACCGACTTAATATTATCGAGAGATGTTTATAAGATTTGGTCTCCTAATATGACATGTCACACATATACATATTTAATATATATCTACATCTCATGCAAATATATATATATATATATATCTAGTATGTGTATAAGCAATCACACCATATGATCATGGACCACAACCTAATGTGATTAGGCCCGAGCCAGTAGGCCTAATTACTCACATCAAGATCTATGTGTGCAACGGTGTATCTCCATGCCCTGTGATCATCTATCTCATCCTCGTCGGTTCCGTCGACATCATCTTGATGCATCTTCATGTATCGCGATCGTCCGTCTCGTGGGTCCCGCTATCGCATCCACGCTCCCGCTGCGCCTCCTCATGTGATTACAACTTAATCATAGGCACGCAGGCCCGACAATAAACGAGAAATATAATGGAGGCTCGCAGACCTCAATAATAATAATCATAAGTACACACATCACACGGTCCATGATCATCCGTCCACACATCATACATCACATGTATAAATAATCATCATTATGTAGGACTACTAGATAATAATAAAAATAATAATCAACTAAACCTTTTAATTAATTAATATTTTCGAAAATCAGGGACATATAGGGAATGGCTGAATTTATAGGGGTATTTTTGTAATTTGGATAAAAGATAGAAACTGGAATTTCTTAAATTTTGAGGGGTAAAACTGTCTTTTTTCCAGAAAACCCTAATGCCCTACTATCCTTTGCTGCTGCCGCCGCCGCCGCCGCCACCCTACTGGCGGTGGCCTATGCGGCGGGGCGAGGGCGCTGCCCTTGCTTGCAGGTGGCACGCCCGCTGGCGGCGCTGCCGCTGCAAGTGGGCTCCCCCGTGGGCGCCGCCGCCTCCGCGGGCGGTTCTGCTGACGGGGCAACGCCCGCAGGCGGTGCTGTCCCGCCGGGCGGCCGCCCCTGTGGGGGGGAGGGTTTCGCCCGCGGGAGCAGCGGCAGCAAGCGCCGCTGCCCTGCGGCGCCTCACCCCGCGGGAGAAGCAGCCGCAGGCGCCTCTGCCCGCGGGCTGCCAGCCCCGCCGGAGGCAAGCCTGCTGCAAGCAGGTCGCCGGCCGGCTGCTGCAGGCACAGCGCTTGCGCATGCGCTGGCGCTGTGCTGCCTGCCTTCGGTTGCGCTGCACGCACGCAGATCGAGGGCAGCAACTATTGCTGCCCTTCCTTATTTTTGCGTCAACAATTTTGACGTCAAAATTATTCCTAAACACAACACACGCAATTCAAAACCAATCATTCGCACGAACAACCTGGCTCTGATACCACTGTTGGGAAATCATGGGGGCGACATCACATGCGCAGCGGAAGAACAAGAAAACAAAATCCCCGATTCCCAAAAAGATGTGCGTCGTCATGCGAAGATTGGTGCGCAAAATCCGTGAAACTCAAAACTGCGTATAGAGTAGATTGTGTTACCTAGGGAGATCGTATATCCCTATTTCCTTGCAGATCCTTAGGAGATGGTGAAGGAGGTCAAGCGTCCTCCTCTCTAGTGGTGATCCACACACCAGGGTTGCGACGATGCTCCTCAAGACTCCAGGCCTACTCTGAGGTGGAGAGGGAGAGGAGAATAGGAAAGGCAAGCAAAGACTCTAGCTTATGAGGCTCTAAATCCCTCCTATTTATAGAGGTCCCCTATCAAACCCTAATGGGTCCTCCCCTAGTGGGTATTGGATCTGCATCCAATAAGACAAAGGCTCCGTCGGATATCTCATATCCGAACCTCTACTCATCGCAATACCTACCATATGTGTGTGACCCTCTAGGCCCAATATCGAGCTGGCCGTGAGTCATACCCGTTAGAACTCCTTCTAACTCAGTGAATTATTATCTCTGTAATAATTCACTTGACTCATCGACTACGGAAGTACTAGGCCACTACGCCGTAGTCCCCAGACGATACAGGGGAATCCAATCTATTGGACCTGTCTGTCCTCAGTTACCGTGTACCTATAATCCCTCATCCATTTAATATCCCAGAGACCGTATATCGAGCATGGTGCTGTCAGACCCATACGGTTTCTACTCGAGTCTCGCTCTAATCGGATTCTCCCAGAGAACTCTTTCTCTCTCAACCCGAATGACCCTGGCCAGGGATTTGTCTGAGCAAGAACACATGGGATATTCCTCTCATGACGCCGAGAGTGGATGATCCTCTATCGACACTCAATAGCCCTCGTAAGGTCGACTACCACTCCCAATGACCAGCTGTACTAGATCTGGGACAACCAAACCTATAAGTCTGGTATCAAAGAGTGGAGCACTCATACAGGACATCCTTGGTGTCTCAAGTCTAAGGACCAGATACACCACTAGGACTACGGAATCACTGTCTGACAATAAGGCATCATTAACCATCCAGCATTCCGTAAGCGGATCAATCAGTGAACTCATTCTCCAATGAGCACCTGTACTGTATCCCTAGTGTCCCTACACGAGCAACTATGAGACCAGTTGCATCCATCATATGGACGGGTATACAGCACACCAGTCTGTCCGGTTATCACGATATTCCTCTCGAGTAACCTATGACCGGGATTATTTAGGATATGTGTTTAAAGGTGAATCGATCTCATTATCGTGATCTCATCACGATCCGATTCCCATTGCACAAATCCAAGGACATCACAATATATATATGCATTTATGCAATAGTTATAAAGTGATATACGCTAAAATATAATAAGCAAAAAGATTCTGTATCAAGTCACACGTGCCATCACTCACGTGATTGGCTTGCCGGGCACCTATGACTAGCAACTACTGCTCAGTCTAAGCGATACTTCCGCTTGACAAAGCTCGAAGATCGAGCTCTAGCGGTACCAACACCTGACAAGGGCGATACCACCACTAGCAGCAATAATTGTTAGCGGTACTATCGCTTGACAGGGGCGGTACCACCGCCTAGAATTCCTGGGAGACCGAGTCTCCTAGGCGGTGCCATCGCCGGCCTTAGCGGTGCCACCATCAGCTGAAAATTCTGGGTCCTAGTTGGGCTTGAATCTGGCCCAAACTAGCCTATCTTAGGGCCCAATTAGCCCCTAATTAAGTTAGTGGGATTACTGCAATTCATGTTCTGGTGCGTTAATCGCAATTCCGGCGAGCTTCCGGCGTACTTCCGACAAACATCCAACGAACTCTCGGTAATGCTCTAGCGGACTCCCGGCAAGCTCTTAGACTTTGCGACGATCTTCTTGGCGAGTTCTGTCACGCCCCACCCCAAATTTTTTATAGATCAATAATAGTACATTCCAAGATCCAATCACATGTTTGAGGATATTGAGAAAGCATTCGAGTCATTTCCATATATTTCATAATCCATATAATCTATGTAGTTTATAATCATACCATCATATCACTTAATGATTCACAAAATCCAAAGCCAACTCAACTAAACCATAACCACATCATAAATCCATAAGCGTGACAATCTATACAATCATAAAACTAACATGTACCACATGTTTATATCATTACAGAGTTTAAACTTAACATTCCTAAAATCTTGACATGAGAGGTACGTTCCAAATATTTACAAGATACATCAATATAGAGTTATCATTGATATTTCATTTCACACAAAAGGAACTTATACAACATCAACTTATCAAGTATGAAAGATTTACCCCAAAATCATCTAGCATTCCACTACCTCAACCCATTTTAAACATTCTAACAAGCGACAAGCTATCTTGAAAAATTTATATAGCAACGGGGTGAGCACATAGAGCTCAGCAAGTGACTAACATATCCGTGGCAAAGAGGACAATTTCGAACAAATAAGGTTTCAAAATATAAGGCAGAGATACAAGAGTTCAAAGATGGCCACTCGACGAATGTAGAGTTACAATGTCATTTCATTCGAAGCATGTTTTGTTCATAACAATGGATTAAGGGCTAATTGGAGCATATCATTGGCATAAGAAGCATATCCATGACATATGAAATATTTCAAAGCATATTAAAGACGTAAGAAGTATTTTGATGTATATCAATGGCATATGAAGTATTTTGGAGCATATCAATACAAAATACGAAACAAAAGCTCAGACGTCATACCCTAGCATAGGGCATGTGAGGTTTAACTCAGTAGTGGCTCCACGCCGTGATGAGTTATTGACTCCATCCACGGGTAGCCTTTTCCTACTCGAGCCCTCTCACCCTGCCCAAGTGCTAGGTCAGCTCTGAATTTCATATCAAACAGATAGAAGGTGAAGTGGGATCTCAAACATGATCTAGAGCATCATGAGCTCTAAGCACATACCCTTTATAATTTCTGGTAAAGGTCCAGACAATCCCTTTACTATTTCTAGTAAAGGTCTAAATAATCCCTTTACTATTTTTGGCAAAGGTCCAAACAATCCCACAAACACCGGAGTACAAAAGGGCATTGTAAATAATAAGGTTGGTATATATCAGAAACGCATGGTGTACAAATAATTGAAGGATAAAAGTATATAAGAATTCAAGGCAATAACGTAAAGCTCAACAGAAGTAAGAGTTTTTGCCGAAATCAATTTCCAAAGAGAAGAAACAATAAGAGGCGAAATTGACCAAAGCTCGATTCTAGCAGAATTTTAGAGACACATTGCATGAATTGTTTGGATGATCAGTTATACTCCAATTTGTACAAAATCAGGGTCATTCAAAATCTTTATCAATCTAGTTTTTGATAACTCAAGTTTTGTATGAATCGGAGTTTCCAGCAAGGAGTTATAAATAATTTAGTAACCAAAGGTCAGAGAAAATTATCTCTGTTTTGCAAAATTCACAGAGTTGACTTGAACAGATGATTTCAATAGGTAATTATACTCCAAATCATTCAAATTAATAATGTACAGAAAACTTTATGAGTCTAGTTTTAATAATCATACTTTCATGAATCTGAGTTCCCAACAGAAAGTTATAAGCAGTTAAGCAACTAGAGGTCAAAAATTACAATCCCTAGTTTGCAAAATCTATAGGGTTAATTGAAACAGAAGTTTCAATAGACATTTAAACTCAAAATCATTCAATATTAGTATCAAAACAAATATCATTGAGTCTACTTTCAAATAAATTTGGCTTTGCCTAAATCAGAATTTAGTGCTAAAATTTAGGTGTGAAAGAGTGCATAGAGGTCAGATTACCGAAAAATTACAGATTCATGGCTTTGTATCAAAACGAAAGAAAGGTTTGGTGCCAAGCTGAAATCTTTCAAAATTATGAAGAATTAAAATAAAAATAGAGATTAGGATTTACTGTGGGATAGGGTTAGAACACTTGCCTTAAACAAAATTGAGTCCCAAAAGTATGGAATTGATGCAAAACCTGAAGCCAAAGTAAAACTTTTCTTCTTCTTCTTCTTCTTCTTCTTCTTCTTCTTCTTCTCTTCTCTTCTCAAAACAACATTGGCAGCAGCTTCTTAAGCTTCCCTTTAATCTCTCATTTAATTACTTTTGGCTAACACAAGGGTTGCAATGTTGCAAGGTGGCAAGCATGCATGAAAAGGGCTAAGTGTCATCCTTAGAGCAAACTTAGGTGGCACCATTAGGTTAGCTAGTGACACATATCCACTATTTTTTTTTCTTTACTTTAAATAATAATCTTTCACAAATCATATTACATTTCTAATATTTATATTTAGGTCCCTATATTACAAATAGGCCCTTACAAAATTTTAAAAAATGAGGGATGTTACACTCTCCCCTCCTTGAAAGAAAAATTTAGTCCTTTAAATTTATCATACCTCCTTCGACAAAAAGTTAAGATTAAGATTGCACGTGAATAGAGGTTATCAATGTCATTGAGTCTTGATTATTCTTCATATCATTCATTGTTCTGCTATCATTGGATCAAGCTCACTATGCTTCTGCTGCGTACTCTATGTTAAAACCCTTGCAGATTCTAAACTTGGGGTTGATCTCTTTAGGGGATCGGCCTCCTTGGAACTCTATAGGGGTTCCTCCCTCCAAGTTGCTGCTCAAAGGCTGTAGAAAAGACTCATCTATTGCTTATGAAAAGAGGAGGAATACATGGCTATTTATAGGGCTTCTAAACCCTAACTCCTAATAGGATTCCTACTCAAGACTCCTACTTCTAACTAACTCCTAATAGGCTATAGAAAAGACTCATCTATTGCTTATGAAAAGATGACTCCTACTTAAGACTCCTATGTTAGGATCGGAGCGGCACTAAGAGGGGGGGGGTGAATTAGTGCAGCGGATTAAAACTTCGATTTAACAAAATCTTTCGTACGTTAAGAACGAAACTTGAGAAATTTAACTTGAAGGCGTATTCTTAAAGTTGCGCAGCAAGAGTAATAAGGAACTAAAGCAGTAAGAAGATTTGCAGTAATGTAAATGACAATAATAAAAAGCAAACCAGAGATTACGCCGATTTTTAGAGTGGTTCGGTCAAATGACCTACTCCACTTGCGAGGCCCCTCTTCGATGAGGCTCCCACCTTCCACTAGCAAGTCTCTTGAAATGGAAGGGTAAACACCCCTCTTACAACCTTTTACAAGCAGCTCAACCTCTTACAAATTTTCAATAAGAAAGAAGGAGGAGAACTCTCTAGCAAATTGAAAACAAGACTTGCTAAGACTTTCTAAGACTTTTCTCTCAATCAAAATGCTTCTCAAAAGTTGTAACCTCAGCTGAGATTTGAGGGGTATTTATAGGCCTCAAGAGGATTCAAATTTTGGGCTCCAAAATTTGAGTTCTCTTAGGGTTCCCGGTGCTGGCGGTTCCACCGCCCAGCGCTCGGGTGCTGGGCAGTGCAACCGCCCAGCCAAGGAGGTGTCACCACCCAGCCAGGCGGTGCCACCGCCTGGCTCTCCAATTCATTTGTTTGGCTTAATTTTAGCCCAAACCAAATCTGACTTTGGGCCCAGTTGGCCCCTAACCAGGATATAGGATTATTTCTTAATCCTAATCCTAATTACAGGTGAACTACATAACACAAAAAAAACATCCTAAGCAAGTTTTTTAACCGCGAACGTCGAGTCTTGTTTCGGCGAGCTTTCCGACGAACTTCTTCCGACGGACTCCCTGCAAGCTCCCAATCTTTGTGATGACTATAACGAGTAGCCGAGCCTTCTTGGTGATCTCCGCGAGCCTCCGACGATTTCTTCGGCGAACTTCCGACACGTTCCCGATTTCTTCTCGGATGGTTCCGGCAGCATCTCCGATGATTCTTCGGTCTCTTAAACGTCCATCGAGCTCGACTCCGGTATTCTTGCTATATGTTTTCTAGTTATCGTAGTTAATCCTGCACACTTAACTCAATAATATGGATTAGATCAAATAACCCACCAATTGATTACATCATCAAAATCCGAGATTCAACAATCTCCCCCTTTTTGATGATGACAATCAATTGATGACGGAGTTAAGCATAACTCCCCCTATCTATATGCCATATTATGAGAAGATAAAAAACACTTGAATTCCATCCCATTGGATTCAAGCATAACCCGATAAGTTCTAATCGTAGAACTTATCGTTATCCTCATTAAACAATAGTAAGTACGAAACTTCGATGAAAATCATACGTTAAATGATACGGGACGAATTTTGCCATGACAGAAGATAAAGATTTTCAATATAAATTTCATAATATCAATCTTGTGATATTTTCAAGGATTTGCAAGTCATATAAGACATTCATATCACATAAGTTTTTGTAATTCATATTAGTCATGCTATCGTTCTGGTGTAAATCATCACTTCTCCCCCTTTGTCATCAACAAAAAGGGACAAGCCAGCTAATTGATGATCATAGAAAAAGGTTTAGCATTTATCAAATATCATCATTCAAATTTGCCAGAAATAGTTTATCCAAAAGACATCATCATCTATGCAGATTAAGACAGTAGTTATCTAAAGGAAAGATCAGTTATCGTACAATCGATGACAAACATGAACTTGTTTTTAAAAGCAAACAGAACAGAATAAAAAGATACATCAATTTAATCCTTAGGAGGTAATCCACAGTGCTGATACATGATATCAATTTTTTCATTCATCTGTCGTAGTGTCTTCAAAATTTCAACTTGTTGATTCTAAATTTGTTCTTGCTGTGATTTGATCTGAGATAGCTCCGCCATAATGATATCTTCAGTGGAGGAAACAGGAGCTGAAGGTGCTGCTCCAAGGGGACTAGGAGGAGGAGATTCATTTCCCATAAGAATTGGTGTTTCGGGTTGTTCTATTTGTGTAGGAATTGGATCCGTCCTTCTAGGCTGCCTAACCCATATGCCATTGCTAAAAGTGCACCTAAGTTTTTTCAGCAGGTTTTTATTTATTATGTTATATCGATCATTTTGAATAGATTCTTCATCGGGTGGAATGCAAATGTCATAGGCATGAAGAATTCTAGTGATTAACCTCCCATATGGTAATATAGTATCTTTAGTCATAATTTCCTGCATGTGTTGGCGAATCAAGTACCCAAAATAATTATACTGACCGGTCATAATCCAATACATGGTTCCTATCTCTAGTTGACTTACTTCGTCAAGATGAAATTGTTTGGGGAATATGATGCTTGTGATAATGTGATGAAGAATTTTAGAGTTGAAAGGCATTAAGTGTTCACAGCTCTTGGGTGGGAAGTCAAGGTTTGGATTTGCAAAAATTGTTTTCACGGCTTCGGAATAGGTTGCTCCTATTTTTTTTTACGTCCCATTTACCTTTAAAATAACATCCCCTATCTTTTTCAGTTATGCCAATTAGCTCACAAATGGTGCTGTCAAGTATTCTAATGGGTGTTCCTAGAATGTAAGTGCTTAGGCTATCATTGTCTTCATATAGGTTGGCATAGAACAATCTCACTAACCGTGGATAGATTGGTTCATCTATTTGTAGTAGAGGTAGAGCTTCTAGGTGTGCAAACCACCTAATGGGTTCTAAGTCCTCTAGTTCATCCAAATCAACGTATTTTCCCTTATGGACACATCGTGTTTCAAATTTTGGAAAGCGAAGGGCTACCTCTTTTGATCTAAAAAGGTCATGGTTATATGAATCTCCTTCAATCCTTATTCCTTTTGATCTCTTAGGAGCCATTTTCTAGACAACATGATGATGAAATTGTGAAAAATAAGCAAGAGAAAGAGAAAAGAAAAGAGGGAGTTCAAGTGTTACCTCGTGGAGATTATGTTGAGAGATGGAAAGCTTGGACCACCAAGAATCCTTCTCCAATGTTTCTAAGAGTTAGAATGAGGGTTAGAGGGAATGGGAGAGGATTTTGGAGAAGTTTTTCTTCGGGTTGGGGGCGGTGCCACCGCCGGCCCTAACCCCTCGGGTTGAAAGGGTGACTCGGTCGGTGTCACCGCCAAACTGGGCGGTGTCACCGCTTGGCGCCCGAGCGCCAGTCGGTGCAACCGCCGGATCTGGCGGTGCCACCGCTGGCATCACGCGGAGGAAAGAAAAAAAATTTCTTCCTTCCTTTTGTTTAACTTCTTCCCTCAAGATCATAATTTATACTTTAATGGATCATTTTGAATTGAAGAAGGAAGAATTCAAATTAATAAACGAAGGGAAAAGAACGAGTCCTTTTTGTGAAGTTCATTTTAGGGACAATTTAGCATGCCTAATTCCCTTCGAATGAATTCAAATTGGTCTTCATTCAAAGCTTTTGTAAATATATTTGCTAATTGATGCTTTGTGTCAATGAATTCTAGAACAACATCATTGTTAAGAACATGATTGCGTATGAAATGATGCCTAACATCGATGTGCTTAGTTCTAGAGTGCTGAATTGGATTTTTAGTAAGACATATGGCACTAGTATTATCACATTTTATGGGAATATTTTTAAAGTGAATTCCATAGTCTTCTAATGTATTTTTCATCCAAATGACTTGTGCACAACATGCACTTGCAGCAATGTATTCGGCTTCCGCCGTAGATAGTGTGACTGAATTTTGTTTCTTGGAAGTCCAAAAAACAAGTGCATGTCCTAAAAATTGGCATGTTCCGGATGTACTTTTTCTATCTATCCTGCATCCGCCAAAATCGACATCTGCATAAGCTATTAGATCGAATTTTTCAGATTTTGGATACCACAATCCTAAATTTGGAGTTCCTTTAAGATATCTAAATATTCTTTTAACACCCTTAAGATGACATAATTTAGGATTAGATTGAAACCTAGCGCAAAGTCCTACACTAAACAAAATATCCGGTCTAGTCGCGGTAAGGTAGAGTAGACTACCTATCATTCCCCTATATGTTTTTTGATCGAAATTTTCACTATTTTCATCCATATCTAACTTAGTCGCAGTGCTCATAGGGGTGTTTATTGCTTTTGAATTATCCATGTTAAATCGTTTTAACAATTCTAATGTGTATTTAGATTGGTTAATAAATATACCATCCTTAAGTTGTTTGATTTGTAATCCTAAAAAGAAAGTTAATTCTCCCATTAAACTCATTTCGAATTCATGACTCATAGATTTGGCAAATGATTCACATAGTGATTCATCCGAAGAGCCAAAAATAATATCGTCAACATAAATTTGCACAATAAGAAAATTATTTTCAAAATATTTAATAAACAATGTAGTATCAACCTTGCCTTTGGTAAAATTATTTAAAATAAAAAAGGAACTAAGCCTTTCATACCAAGCTCTAGGAGCTTGTTTTAAGCCATAGAGAGCTTTAGTCAATTTGAATACATGATTAGGAAGAAGAGAATTTTCAAATCCAGGAGGTTGTTCGACAAATACTTCTTCGGAAATAAAGCCATTCAAGAAAGCACTTTTGACATCCATTTGAAATAGTTTAAAATTATTACTACTAGCATAGGCAAGGAGCATCCTTATGGCTTCTAATCGAGCCACGGGAGCGAAGGTTTCTTCGTAATCGATACCTTCTTCTTGGTTGAAACCTTTGGCCACTAATCTAGCCTTGTTTCTAACCACGATACCATTTTCGTCTTGCTTGTTTCTAAAGATCCACTTAGTACCTATGACTAAGTGGTCACTTGGTCTAGGAACAAGCTTCCATACCTTATTCCTCTCAAATTGATTCAATTCCTCTTGCATTGCAATAACCCAAAAATCATCTTTTATGGCCTCATCAATGCATTTAGGTTCGATTTGAGAAAGGAAGGCGGCATTAGCACAAAAATTCTTGAAAGAGGAACGAGTTTGAACCCCTTTAGATGTATCCCCTATAATTTGCTCCTTTGGATGAGCATCTATATACTTCCATTCCTTAGGTAAGGAAATTTCGGAAGAAGGTGCATCCAAGTTGCTATTTTGAGGAGGGGTTTCATTCAAATTCAAATTATCAAAACCAAGATCATCATCAAAATTATTTTTCTTTAAATTTGAAACTTCATTAAAAACTACATGAATAGACTCTTCAATTACTAAAGTTCTTTTATTAAAAACCCGAAAAGCTTTAGAAACGGAAGAGTAACCAAGAAAGATGCCTTCATCGGATTTAGCATCAAATTTTCCTAAGGCATCCCTTTCATTTAAAATAAAGCATTTACAACCAAAAACTTTAAAATAGGAGATGTTTGGTTTTTTGTTATTCCATAATTCATAGGGAGTTTTGGATAAGGATGGTCTTATTAGGACTCTATTCATGATGTAGCAAGCCGTATTTACGGCTTCGGCCCAAAAGTACTTAGGTAAACTCTATTCATTCAACATAGTTCTTGCCATTTCTTGTAGGTTTCTATTTTTCTTTTCAACTACTCCATTTTGTTGAGGATTTCTTGGAGTTGAGAAGTTGTGATTGTACCCATTACTTTCGCAAAAATTTTGAAAGTCATGATTTTGGAATTCACCACCGTGATCACTCCGAATTGATGAAATCATGAAGCCTTTTTCGTTTTGAGTGAGTTTACAAAATTTAGAGAAACACTTGAAGCAATCACTTTTGTGAGCTAAGAAATAGGTCAAAGTGTATCTAGAGTAGTCATCCACAATCACAAAGGCATATTTGCTTCCACCTAGACTTGTTGTATCAATTGGTCCAAATAAGTCCAAATGGATCAATTGTAATGGTCTAGTAGTGCTAATTTGATTTTTTGGTTTGAAGCTTGTTTTTATTTGTTTGCCTAGTTGACATGCATCACATACTTCGTCCTTAATAAACTTTATATTTGGAATTCCTCGTACTAATTCTTGAGATGAGATCTTAGAAATTGTTTTCATGCTTGCATGGCCTAATCTCCTATGCCAAAGCCAAGCATCATCATTTACGGCGGAGAAGCACATTTCATTACTTAGTTCATCAAGATTGATGGTATAGACATTATTTTGTTTTAAAGCAATCATAGTCATGTTATGATTTGGTTTTTCAATAATGCACATATTTGATTCAAATCTAACGATGTAACCTTTATCGCATAGTTGACTAATACTCAAGAGATTATGTTTCAATCCATCAACTAGTAAGACATCATCAATGGAAAAATTAAATTTGTTACCAATAGTTCCCTTGCCAATGATTTTGCCCTTGTTGTTGTCTCCGAAGGTAACGTACCCTTCTTCTTTGCTAGTGAGCATAGAGAAATGAGATGGATCTCCAGTCATATGTCTTGAGCATCCACTATCGAGATACCATCTCTTGCTCCTAGCTTGTGGGTTTGTCTACAAAAGAGGATGATTTTTAGGTACCCATTTGATTTTGGGTGCCTCAAAAATTGACCCACTAACTTTGTTATTTATGATTGAATTCTTTATAGTTCCTTTAGGAACCCATATTAATTTTTGTGAACTAATTTTTCTAAATGGGCATTTGTAGGCAATATGTCCGGATTTGCAACAAAAGTTGCATTTCATATAAGAGGAAACATGTAATGTAGGTCCTTTTATGAAAGTGGTAGGATTTTGATGTAATCCTTTTACAAATCCAATTCCATTTCTATTTGCGATGTGACCCTTGTGTGCAAGGATCATATCTAATCCTTTGCTACCAATCTTAAACTTGTTTAAGGTTTCCTTAAGAAGCAAATTTTCATTTTTTATTGCTTCTAAGTGCTCACACTTAGAGCATGGAGGAGTTTGAAGACTATCAAACTTATCTTGTAGCAAAGCATGCTCTTTCTTTAAGATACTTAACTTCTTGCTAACAGTTCTACATTCATCAAATAATTCATGAAAAGCGATAGATAGTTCTTCAAAAGATAAATCTTCATTAAATAAATCACATACCTCTTCTCCTAATGCCATTAGCAGGTAATGAGCAACTTGCTCGGTGTTGGACTCCTCTTCTTCGGATACGCTTAAATCATCCCACGTTGCCTTGAATGCCTTCTTCTTTGATGTTCTCTTTTTGGCTTGAGGACAATCGTTCTTATAGTGTCCCGGTTTTTTGCATTCATAGCAAATCACTTGGTCCTTCTTTTGTTCAAATTTATTTTTTGTATTATTTTTAAATCTGTTCTTTCTTAAATATTTTTTAAATTTTTGAGTCAAAAGTGCAATGTCATTGTCACTGTCCTCATCACTTGATGTTCCTTTCAAGTGGTCTTCTTGTGATTTGAGTGCAATATCCTTCCTGTTCTTTGGAAGGGGGTTCTCGAGCTCGTCATGAGCTTGACATGTCATTTCGTAGGTCATTAGAGACCCAATGAGTTCTTCAAGAGGGAATGCTTTAAGGTCTTTGGCCTCTTGAATGGCCGTAACTTTTGGATCCCAACTTTTAGGGAGGGATCTTAAGATTTTAGTTACTAGTTCAAAGTTAGTAAAATCTTTACCAAGAGCTTTGAGTCCATTGATGACATCCGTAAACCGGGTGTACATGTCTCCGATGGACTCACTTGGTTTCATTCGGAAAAGTTCGTAAGAGTGCACAAGGATGTTGATTTTGGACTCTTTCACTCGGCTAGTGCCTTCATGAGTGACCTCAAGAGTTCTCCAAATATCAAAAGCCGAATCACACATTGAAACACGATTAAATTCGTTTTTGTCTAATGCACAAAACAAGGCATTCATAGCCTTTGCATTTAAAGCAAAAACCTTCTTCTCCGATTCATTCCATTCGCTCATCGGAAGAGAAGATTTTTGAAATCCATTCTCGACAATAGACCAAAGCTCAAAGTCCATAGAAATGAGGAAGATTCTCATGCGAGTCTTCCAATATGTGTAATCCGACCCATTAAACAAAGGTGGTCGTGCAATAGAATGGCCCTCTTGCATGCCGGAGTAAGCCATCTCTCTTGGGTATTAAACCAAATATGAGAGATAACCTTGCTCTGATACCACTTGTTAGGATCGGAGCGGCACTAAGAGGGGGGGGTGAATTAGTGCAGCGGATTAAAACTTCGATTTAACAAAATCTTTCGTACGTTAAGAACGAAACTTGAGAAATTTAACTTGAAGGCGTATTCTTAAAGTTACGCAGCAAGAGTAATAAGGAACTAAAGCAGTAAGAAGATTTGCAGTAATGTAAATGACAATAATAAAAAGCAAACCAGAGATTACGCCGATTTTTAGAGTGGTTCGGTCAAATGACCTACTCCACTTGCGAGGCCCCTCTTCGATGAGGCTCCCACCTTCCACTAGCAAGTCTCTTGAAATGGAAGGGTAAACACCCCTCTTACAACCTTTTACAAGCAGCTCAACCTCTTACAAATTTTCAATAAGAAAGAAGGAGGAGAACTCTCTAGCAAATTGAAAACAAGACTTGCTAAGACTTTCTAAGACTTTTCTCTCAATCAAAATGCTTCTCAAAAGTTGTAACCTCAGCTGAGATTTGAGGGGTATTTATAGGCCTCAAGAGGATTCAAATTTTGGGCTCCAAAATTTGAATTCTCTTAGGGTTCCCGGTGCTGGCGGTTCCACCGCCCAGCGCTCGGGTGCTGGGCGGTGCAACCGCCCAGCCAAGGAGGTGTCACCGCCCAGCACTCGGGTGCTGGGCGATTTCACCGCCCAGCCAGGCGGTGCCACCGCCTGGCTCTCCAATTCATTTGTTTGGCTTAATTTTAGCCCAAACCAAATCTGACTTTGGGCCCAGTTGGCCCCTAACCAGGATATAGGATTATTTCTTAATCCTAATCCTAATTACAGGTAAACTACATAACACAAAAAAAACATCCTAAGCAAGTTTTTTAACCGCGAACGTCGAGTCTTGTTCCGGCGAGCTTTCCGACGAACTTCTTCCGACGGACTCCCTGCAAGCTCCCAATCTTTGTGATGACTTTAACGAGTAGCCGAGCCTTCTTGGTGATCTCCGCGAGCCTCCGACGATTTCTTCGGCGAACTTCCGACACGTTCCCGATTTCTTCTCGGATGGTTCCGGCAGCATCTCCGATGATTCTTCGGTCTCTTAAACGTCTATCGAGCTCGACTCCGGTATTCTTGCTATATGTTTTCTGGTTATCGTAGTTAATCCTGCACACTTAACTCAATAATATGGATTAGATCAAATAACCCACCAATTGATTACATCATCAAAATCCGAGATTCAACATCCTATTCCCTTACAACTCCTAATTCTTCTCTAAGAAACAACCTCCTAACCCTAGCCGGCCTCTTCACCTCTTTAATAAGAATCAGCTTAGGTAGGTTTTATATGAATGTCCCTCTCAATTAGGACTCTCCTAGCTAGAGTCCTAACAGACCCACCCTCTTCAAATCAGCCTTATCCTCAAGGCTGAGATTCCATGAACTCAGGGAACCGGGTCTTTAGCTCCTTATATGGTTCCCATGTGGCATCTTCAAGTGGTAGATTATTCCAATGCACTAGTACTTCAGTAGAGGGATGTTGGCGACGCATCACGATCCTGCGATCGAGGATGGCTTATGGTTGGGCTTGAATAACTCCATCCTCAGTTGTGTTTGGTAGTTGGATCTGGGGTGACTCGTGTTCTCCCAACTTGGGCTTCACGCATGATACATGGAAGATAGGGTGAATTTTGGCATCCTCAGGTAATTTAAGTCTGTATGCCATGGCTCCAATACGCTCTGTGATCTGATAGGGCCCATAAAAACATGGGGATGGCTTCATAGAGGCTCGAGTGTTGATAGAGAGTTGCTTGTATGGTTGTAGGCGAAGATAAACCCAATCTCCCACTGAAAATTCTCTTTCACTTCATCGTGTGTCAGCTTGCTGCGTCATTCTGGCTTGAGCGGTAGAGAGATTATCTTTTAACAGTTGTCAGAGTTTGTCCCTATTAATCAATTCTTGGTCGACCTGATCTATCTTAGCCAAGCCAATTACATACTTTGGAATCATAGGGGCCGGTCGACTATACAATGCTTCATAAGGGGCACATTTTATAGATGAATGATATGTAGTATTATACCACCATTCGGCCTAGGGAAGCCATTTCGCCCACTCTTTTGGTCGATCACTAGCGAAACACCGAAGGTACATCTCTAAACACCTATTTACCACCTCTGTTTGGCCATCAGTTTGTGGATGATATGCTGTGCTCATCTTGGGATTTCTCACAGCACAAAAATGAGCATATTTCGTAAGTCAATCAACCACCACGAGAATCGTGCTTTTACCTTTGGAAGATGGCAGCCCTTCAATGAAGTCCATGGAGATGTCAGTCCACACTGAGTCTGGTATGGGTAGTGGTTGTAGCTTCCCTGGATTTGCCACAGTTTCACCCTTGTGCTGTTGACATATATCACATTGTGCCATATATTCAGCAATAATTTTTTTCATCCCTCTCCAATAAAAATTTTACTTCACTCTTTTGTAGGTTCTTAGGAATCCAGAGTGCCCTGCTGAAGGTATGGAGTACATTTCATGCAAGATGATTGTGATGCAAGGGGAGTCAGGTATAAGCACAATGCGACCTTTGTAGCGTAGATCCCTCGAATCCCAAGTGTAGTGGGCTATTGCACTTGGATCCTCCTCCAATTTTTTTATGATGTTGCTGATCTCTGGATCCTTCTTCCATTCTTCCCTAATGTCCTCGAGGAGACCGGTGGTAGGAAGGGAGATGGCTGAAACCTTAGCTTGTTCAAGTAGCCGTGAGAGTGCATCCGTAACAACGTTTTCTTTCCCCTTTTTGTAAATAATTTCATAATCAAATCCAAGAAGTTTGGTTACCCATTTTTGCTGCTCAGGGGATGATATCTTTTGCTCCAAAAATTACTTGAGGCTTTTATGGTCAGTTTTAATTTGAAATTGCCGGCCGATCAGGTAGGGTCTCCACCTTGTTACTACATGTACAATGGCGAGTATCTCCTTATCATATACTAACATGTTTTGATGGGAGGGAGATAATGCCTTATAGTGTTTGCGAGTGGTTGACCATTTTGCATGAGAACGGCTCCAATTCTGACTCTAGATGCGTCGGTCTCAATGATGAAGGGTCTGTTGAAATCTGGTAGCGCAAGCACCAGCGTCGTTGTCATGGCTGCTTTAAGTTTGTCGAAGGCAGCGGAGGCTTTGTCCGACCATTGGAAAGCATCTTTTTTCAGTAGAGAAGTGAGTGGTGCACTGATCTTCCCATAGTCCTTAACAAAATTTTGGTAATACCCGTTAGTCCAAGGAACCCGCGTAGTAATTTCACGTTTATAGGTTTCGGCCAGCCTTGCATTGCCTCAATTTTTGTTGGGTTTACCGCCACTCCTTCTTCTGATATTATATTCCTAAGATACTCTACTTTTTGCTAGAGAAAGTTACACTTTGGTTGCTTAACAAAAAGAGTATTCTCCCGAAGGATCGTCAAAACAATCCGTAAATGCTGAAAGTGAGTCTCAAGAGAAGGGCTGTAAACGAGAATATCATCGAAAAATACCAGCACAAATTTACGAAGAAAACTCTGAAAAATATCGTTCATGAGACTTTGAAAGGTTGAAGGAGCATTAGTGAGTCCAAAAGGCATTACCAAGAATTCATAATGACCATCATGTGTGCGAAATGCAGTTTTTGGAATGTCATCGTCACATACCCAAATTTGGTGGTAACCGGATCGGAGGTCCAACTTCGTGAAGACTCGAGCTCTTTTCAATTCATCAAGAAGTTCATCCACTACTGGTATTGGGTACTTGTCCTTGACGGTGATGTCATTTAAAGCTCAGTAGTCGATGCACATCCGCTAAGTTTCGTCCTTCTTGCATACAAGTAGCACCGGTGAAGAATAGGGGCTGCAACTTGGCCGAATCACCCTTGTTTCAAGCATCTCCTTTATGATATTTTTAATTTCATCTTTCTGGAGGTGAGGATATCAGTACGATCGAGTGTTCACTGGTGGCTTGCCCGGAAGGATTGGAATTCGATGGTCATATTGCCGAGAAGGAGGAAGACCGCGCGGTTCAGCAAATATGTCGGCAAATTCAGTAAGCAATTGGGCAAGATTTTGATCTTCAATTTCTATTTTCTTCTCTTCTGGTTGCGACTGGAGATGCATCAAAAAGCCACCATTTACCTTGTGTAAAACTTTCTCCATTCATTGGGTCGAAACGGTGGTTACGTTGCTTCCACGCTTCCCGCGTAGGATGATCTGTTTGCCCTTACAGTAGAATTTCATAATTAATTTGAAAATGTTCCAAGAGACATCACCTAGTATAGTCAGCCATTCTATGCCAAGCACGATCTCATAGTCATCGATTGGTAGGAGGAAGAAATCAGTGATAATTTCTTTGTCGCACTTTAGGATTCTGCCGTCGGCAACCTTTACATCGAACTTGCTGCAACCTTCAATATGCAATGCCATCCAAGCAGCAACCTTACTATTCAGGAAGTTATTAGTGCTGCCCGTGTCGATGAGAACAGTGATCGGCTGTTGTTTGAGAAGGCCTCCAACTTTCATCGTTTGCGGGTTTGAGTAGCCGGCTAGTGCGTGTACCATAATGTCGGGCTGTGGCTCTTCTTCCATATCTTCTTCTTCATGTTCAAGGCTCTCTTCTGGATGTTCAATGAACTCTTCTTCTACTGGTTCAATCATAAGAAGTCTACCTTTTTTACAGCGATGCTCGCGGCTCCATGGCTCGTCGCAATACCAACATAACCCCTTCGCAGATCGCTCCCGAAGTTCTTCTCTTGTCAACCTTTTTGGTGTAGGGACTCGGTTGATAGTAGAGGGGGCTGAGGGCTTTAGTATTGTAGGTCAAGGAGTGATCCTAGTCCTCCGGGCTTCATGGTTCAATCGCTCTTCTTGAAGTCGTGCGAAAGAGATGGCTGCCATAAGCGTGTATGGTTGTCGCGCTTTAACTTCTCCCCGGATCTCCGACTTCAAGCCCTCAATGAAGGTCCCCAATAGCTATTTTTCAGACCAATCATGAGTTTGATTAGATAACCTTTCAAACCTAGTTTGGTACTCCTGAATGGTGGAGGTTTGTTGGATCTTTGCTAGTTGTCCGTCAATGTTCTCGTAATCGGTTGGTTCGAAGCGGATCAGTAGTCCTTCTTTGAATTGTCGCCATGAAAGGACTCCATAAGTATGTTCAAACCAATCAAACCACTATATGGCATCCCCTTCAAGATGTATAGCTGCAATTTCCACTATGGATGCATCCACAGTTTTATGGTACCGAAAATATCGCTCTGCGCGCGAGATCCAACCAATTGGGTCTCCTTCTTCCCATCTAGGGAAGTCCACTCTCATGCATGAATAGTTGGGGTCGGTCATAGCACCTCCCCTTTCTTGGACGTCATCTCTTTGGGTTTGATGTGATTGGTTAGAGCTCTCTCCTTGATGTGACTTTTTCGGGCTTGGTGGTCGGCCCAAACTGAATTCGGTAAGGAGAGTCCGAATCTTATCCTCCATTCATACCTCAAAGGCTTCGAATTTAGCATTGATTGCCTCCTCAGATGCCATCGTATATGCCTCCAAATCTGTGATGTTAAGATCTCTCTTTTGTTGATGGGTTAAAGGCATATATACGTTGAGAGAAGTAATGGTCGAAAGGGTTGGTGGATTGGTAGATGTAGGCTGCGGTTTAGGATTGTTTTGTGGCTGTTTTGGGTGCAGTTTGAGGGTGTGGTTTGGCAGAGTTTTAGGGCTATGGATGAAAGTTTTAGATCTATGGTAGATGGCAACAAAGTTTTGATAGAAATCAGTGGAAGTTTGCTGCAGAATTGTGTTGTATTGTAAGAGCAGAATTATCGTTGAAGAAACAGCGGTTTCTCGATGAAATCTCCATAAAAAAATTGAGAGATTTGAGGAGGGAATTGACAGCAATATCTTAGTTTATATGACAGTAAGGATGTTCAATTTAATCAAGAAAATTTCGGCAGTAACAGCAAGAAAATTGGTGTAAATTGCGATAGCAGAATTCTCGTCGAAAAATTTCAGCAACTTACGATGAAAATTTGCAGCAATATAGGAACGAATTTTTTTTTTTTTGGATTTTCGAATAGGGATAACTAAATTGCAGTAGCAATAAGGTAGGAAACCAGAACCTGTTGCAATTCATAGGGAGATCAAAGGATGATCTGCGGTGGTGGAGATGACGGTGGAATTTGACGACGATCTTTTAAGCAATTATGGGAATTGCTTTGGGCGGTTGTGGAGGGTTGATGGATGGCTGTGGAAGGGCAGCGAGACACCAAGAACGCTGCTCTGATACCAGGTGTTAGAACCCTTGCAGATTCTAAACTTGGGGTTGATCTCTTTAGGGGATCGGCCTCCTTGGAACTCTATAGGGGTTCCTCCCTCCAAGTTGCTGCTCAAAGGCTGCAGAAAAGACTCATCTATTGCTTATGAAAAGAGGAGGAATACATGGCTATTTATAGGGCTTATAAACCCTAACTCCTAATAGGATTCCTACTCAAACTCCTACTTCTAACCAACTCCTAATAGGACTCCTACTTAAGACTCTTATTCCCTTACAACTCCTAATTCTTCTCTAAGAAACAACCTCCTAACCCTAGCCGGCCTCTTCACCTCTTTAATAAGAGTTGGCTTAGGTAAGTTTTATATGAATGTCCCTCTCAATTAGGACTCTCCTAGCTAGAGTCCTAACACATTGATAATTGATATCCCCGATCACCCCTTTCATCTCACTTAATTAATCAAAAGTAGATGAAGTAGGATATTCAAATGTCGTCAACATCTTAGATTCCTAAAAGACATCAAGAAAATTTTCACTGATCACTATAGTTTACTAGTCCTCAATATAATTTACTGATCCTCAATGTATTTTGGATATCAAACAAATCAAATATCTCAGTGATCCTCAAACCATGCTCTGATACCATCACATTAGATATAGAATCATAATTTCATTTCATTCAAAACATATTTGGTTCATAACAAATTGAGCACAAAGTAATTGGAGCATATCAATAGCATATAAAATATTCCAGAGCATATCAACGACATATGGAACATTTCAGAGCATAACAATAGCAAATGAAACATTTCGGAGCATATCAAAGGCATATGAAATGTTTCGGAGCATATCAATAATAAATGAAATATTTTGGAACATATCAATGGTATGTGAAATATTTCAAAGCTTATCAATGACATATGAATCATTTCAGAACATATCAAAGAATGAATATAGAACAAAAGCTCAAACATCAAATTTGACATTACATTCATATCATTCTCATCCAAAACACATATAGAAACACAAAATCAAAGCTCTGGATATCATATTAAGTAGATAGAAGGTGAAGTGGGACCATAACATAATATGGTACATCCATTTCTAAATGACCACCAAACATAAGTCTCCCATATCTGGGAGCTCCATCCACCCACATTTGAGTGAAGTCATAGGGGACCGGCAGAGCATCGCGGGCTCTATGCATAACTCCCTTTACCATTTCTAGCAAAGGTTCACAATATCCCACAAACACCAGAGTATAAAAGGACAGTATGAATAACGAAACGTACATGTGTCATTCGAGTCAATACGATACAAACATAAATCTTTCACAAATGTATTCAAATTTGAAAGGAAATGAAAGCAAGAGCATATAAGGATTTCAAGCAATCACATATAGCTCAATTGAAATAAGAAGGTTAGATGAATTCAATGTCCAAAGAAATGAAACTAGAAGAGGCATATATCAAAAGTAAATACGGAACAATGTGATATATATGTGCCTATACAAGTTAATACGATGCAACATAAACTTTACATATTAGGTTTCAAGAATGCAAATAATTTAAGAACAAGAGTATACAAGAATTCAAAGCAGCAATATAAAGCTCAATTGAACAATGAAAGCTAAATGAAATCAATTTCCAAAGGAATGAAACCGGAATATGCGAAATCGACCAAAGCTCGATTTCTGGTAGAATTCGAGAGGCATGTTGAACAAATGATTCAAACTATCAATTATACTTTAATATACTCAAGAAAGTCATTATGAAAAGATATTTTAATCTATTTTCAGATAAAATAAGTTTCGTATGAATCGAAGTTTTCAACAAAGAGTTACATTTGATTTAGCAACCAAATGTTAGAAAACAAAATTATTGTTTTGTAGAATTCATAGGGTCAGATTCAATGGATAACCAGGTAGGCATTTGGACTCTAAATCTTTTAATCTAAGAATCAAAAGAAAGATCTACGAGTCTAGTTTTTAATGAAATAAGTTTTGAATAAATCAAAGTTTCTAACAAAGACTTATAGGTAGTTTAGTATCAAAAGGTCAGAAATTACGATCCCTATTTTGCAAAATCTGTAGGCTCAATTTAAACATAAGTTTGTGTAGGCAAACTTATTCCGAATTCTTAAAATAAGCTATCAAAAGAAAAGTTTATGAGTCTATATTTTGATCAAATAAGTTTTGTCCAAATCAGAGGTCAGTGTATGAAGTTATAACCATAACAAATTAGAAATGTCAGAATCTCAAAAGTTTCACAGATTCAAATCATTACGTCTAAATAGGAGATATATCAAATGCAAGGCTAGAACAATTTAAAGTTTCTCATATTCAAAGCAAATATAGAGATAAAAATTAGAGTAAAGAAGGATTAGGAGACTTGTAAAAGGAAAGATCAGAACACTTGCAATAGAAAAGATCGAAACACTTGCAATAGGAAGGATCGGAATACTTGCCTTTCAAAGGTTTTGATCCAAAGATCCAAAGAAGGTGTACGCCCGAATCCTTCTTCTATTTTTTCTCCATGTCCTCTACCTATTTTATTTTCTACATCTGCCTTATTTTTTTTTTTCCAGCCGCTGTTGCCACTGCCACAGTTGCAGTGGCAACCACAACCACGATCGCAGCCACTGCCGTAGCCCCTTTCACTCTGCTACTTCCTTCCTCCCTTCTCTCATTCCTTCTTTTTCTTTTTCAAACATAGCTGCCGTAGCCACTGTCATTGCTGCTACCGGAGCCACACCCGTACCGCTACCGCTACCGCAGCCATGCCGCTGCCGCAACCGCAGCCACCTTCCCCTCTTCCTCTTCTTCCCTCTTTTCTCCCTCTCCTTCTTCCTTTCCTTCTCTTCTTTCCCAGTTGCAACTGCTGCAGTCGCAGCCGCAGCCATGGCCGCAGCCTCTTTTTCCTCCCCTGCTCTTCTTCCTCTCCTTCTTCTCTTCCTACTGCAGCTGCCATCGCCGCAGCCACAGCCCCTTCTTCCCCTTCTCTTCTTCCTCTCCTTCCCTTCTTCCTTTCTCTTCCTCTTTCCCTGCCACAGCTGCCACAGTCGCAGCTGCAGCTCTCCTTCCTCTCATCTACCTCACCTTTTTTTCTTCCTCTCCTTCTTCTCTTCTAGCTGCAGCTGCCACCGCCGCAGCCCCAGCGCCAGCCTCTTCTTCTTTCCCTTCTCTTCTTCTCCTTTCTTCCCTTTCCTCCCCAACACACAGCGCCTCCTCTCCTCTGTTTCCTCCTGCGGCAAACAAAGGTGCCATGCTCATCTTGAGTTTGGTGCCGGGAAACAGAGGTGTTGCTGCCCTAACTACTGCCACCTCTCTCTCCTCTCCCTCTTCCCTCTCTTCTCCTTCTTCTTTTCTTCTCTTCTTCCTCTTCTTCTCCTCTTCTTCTCTTCTTCTTCCCTTCTCCTTCTCGACTCCCCACACCTCCTCACTGCAGCCCTTGCCGCAACCACTCTCCTCTTTTCTTCTTCTTCCCTTTCTTCTCCCTCTTCTTCTTCTTCTTCTTCTCTACTTGTCTTCTCTCCTCAATGCCCCCACAGCTTCTCTCTCTGTGGGCGTAGGAAACAGAGAGCGTGGGAGGTGGTGGGATAAAACAGCCAGCCTTTCGCCCCCACCTCCCCTTTTTTTTTTTCACGACCTAACAGTTTAGTCCTTAAAATTTCTACATTTACACATAGATCCTCCAATTTACAAATAGGTCCCTTACATAAATTTCAGAAATGAAGAATATTATAAGTTCCGACAAGCTTCTATGGCAAGCTTTTGGACTTCTCGGTTGGTTCCCGTAGAACTTTCGATGAACGGCCGAACTTCTAACGAACTCTCGAACTCCCAACGTGATCTTGATCTTGACTCCGACACAACACCTGCTTCAAGTCTTACTGCCATTGTAGTTAATTCTATATATTTTTCTCAACATATAGATTATATCAGACAAATTATAATTGACTTCATCATCAAAATTTGAGATTCAACAATCTCCCCTTTTTTGATGATAACAATCAATTGATGACGGAGTTAACCTTAACTCCCCCTATCTATATGCCATACTTGATAAAAGTCATTCTTGAATTCAAGACCTTTGAATTCAAGAGACATATTGATAAGTTAAGTTCATTTAAACTTATCAATACTCACATCATGATTCCTATCATGATCTAACTTTTTCAAAATGATGTCCTGACATCCATTTTCAAGTCAGATATTTCAAATATTTAAGGATGACAAACATAGCAATTCATTCTATGGCAAGATATCAATTTGTAAAATTACAAGTTAAGCCCTAGATATCTTATCATTATGAAGAAAAGTTAACATGCAAACATTTTAAGTATAAAATTACGTATATTTATCATCAATTTATTACATTTTGGTATTATTTCTCCCCCTTTATCATCAACACAAAGGAGAATGATTCAACAATAAATACAAGTGTGGTAAAAATTCATGTCATATTTCAAATTGTAAAGAAATTCATACAAATCATATTTCAAGCATTCATGACATGATATCATTCAAAAGTTCTTACATTAAAAGTTATAAATATTTAACGAGATGGCTTCCATCATCTTCAACCTTTTTATTTTTCATTAAAACTTCGCATGAAGTAGGAAAGTAAGGAGGAAAAAAACATTGAGAGCCAACTTTGAATGAAGTTAACAATGATAAAAGAGTTTCATTAAATCATGCTTCATTTTTCACAAGGATCAAGATATTCATGTGAAATTAAATCCTTACAAGTGTTCATCTAAAAAAAAATTCTTCCTTCATTAAAAAAAATTTATGTGAAAGAATTATCATATCAAATCCATTTCTCAATTAAAAATTCACAAGAGATAAATCCATGAGAGATGCATTTGTCAATGACTTCTATGTATCAAAAATAAACTTGATATGGAAAGATAGTTCGGAAAGAAAATATATATCAAGTTCATGCATTTATAAAGTGTTTTGTCATAGCTTTTCATCACTACTTGCATGAGGCAAAATCATTAATGGTTTATAGTACTCAAAGATTAACAATCCGATGTATGATTAAAACTTCTGAATATTCAATCATAATCATGAAAGTAAACATGATATTGAGGCACACAACCTTATCAACATGTAAAATTTGCATCATAAAATTATCAGCACAGAATTTAAATGAGTGATCAAATAATCAAGAAGGTCTGAAACCAAAATTTAACAGATTCATGCATTCAGGCACATTACCATTCCTAACTCCATAAATGCTCATCAAATAATACATCAAATTCATGCATTCAGACAAATTAACATTCCTAACTCTCTTCTAATAAAATCCAATTGTTCTTCACTTAAAGGCTTTGTAAAAATATTAGCTAATTGATGTTTTGTATTAATAAACTCTAGGATTACATCATGATTAGTGATTTGATCTCGTATAAAGTGATGCCTAATATCAATATGTTTTATTCTAGAGTGTTGAATATGATTCTTTGTTAAACATATTACACTTGTATTATCACATTTTATTGGATATTTTTAAGATGAATCTTATAATCCTCTAAAGTGTTTTTCATCCACACAACTTGTTCACATCATGCACTAGCTGCAATGTACTCAGCTTCGGTTGTAGATAGTGCAACCGAGTTTTGTTTCTTGGATGACCAAGAAACAAGTGCGTGTCCTAAAAATTGACATGTTCCGGATATGTTTTTTCTATCTAATCTACATCTAGCAAAATCCGCATCAGCATATGTATTTAGTTCAAAGTTCTCAGATTTTGGATACTATAATCCTAGA
Organism: Musa acuminata AAA Group; assembly: GCF_036884655.1. Classification (NCBI taxonomy): domain Eukaryota; kingdom Viridiplantae; phylum Streptophyta; class Magnoliopsida; order Zingiberales; family Musaceae; genus Musa; species Musa acuminata. The sequence continues at coordinate 12,506,390 of NC_088358.1, read as the reverse complement.
TTAATGGTACCTTTAAGATATCTAAGTATTCTTTTAACTACTTTAAGATGAGATATCTTAGGATTAGATTGAAACCTAGCACAAAGTCCTACACTAAATATGATATCCGGTCTAGTTGCAGTAAGGTAAAGTAATCTTTCTATAATACCCCTATAAGCTTTTTAATCAAAGCTTTCTCCACTTTCATCAATTTCTAACTTAGTGGAGGTGCTCATAGGAGTGTTGATAGCTTTTGAGCTATCCATATTGAACCTTTTTAGCAAATCTAAAGCGTATTTTATTTGACTAAGAAATATATCATTACTTAGTTTGATTTGTAAGTCCAAAAAGAAAGTTAACTCCCCCATCAAACTCATTTCAAATTCAAGGCTCATACTTTTAGCAAATAACTCACATAGAAATTTATTCATAGAACCAAAAATGATATCATTAATATAAATTTGAACAATAAGAAAATTATTTTTAAAATTTTTGATAAATAATGTATTATCGACCTTGCCTTTAGAGAAATTATTTTTAATAAGAAATGAACTAAGTCTCTCATATCAAGCCCTTGGGGCTTGTTTTAAACCATAGAGAGCTTTAGTCAATTTAAACACATGATTAGGGAAACTATCATTCTCAAATCCGGGAGGTTGTTCAACATAAACTTCTTCGGAAATAAAGCCATTAAGAAAATTACTTTTAACATCCATTTGAAACAACTTAAAATTATTACAACTAGCATAGGCAAAGAGCATCCTTATGGCTTCTAATCGAGCCACAAGAGCGAAGGTTTCTTCGTAATCGATGTATTCTTCTTGGTTGAAACCTTTGGCCACTAATCTAGTCTTGTTTATAACCACGATACCAGATTCATCTTTCTTGTTTCTAAAGACCCATTTAGTACCAATAACTAAATGGTCATTTAGCCTAGAAACAAGCTTCCACACCCCATTTCTCTCAAATTGATTTAACTCATCTTGCATTGCGATGCTCTATGAATCATCTTTCATGGCCTCATCAATGCATTTAGGTTCAATTTGTGAGAGAAAAGCGGCGTTAGCACAAAAATTTTTAAGAGAAGAACATGTTTGAACCCCTTTAGATATGTCTTCTATGATTAGCTCATTAGGATGAGCATCTACATACTTCCAATCCGTGGGTAAGGATGTTTCGAAAGTAGATGCATCCAAGTTGCTAGATGGAGAAAGGGTTTCATTTAAATTCAAAGCGTCAAAATTAACATCATCATCAAAATCATTTTTATTAATTTTAAAAACCTCATTAAAAATAACATGAATGGATTCTTCTATAATCAAAGTTCTTTTATTAAATATATGAAATGCTTTAGAAATAGAAGAATAACCAAGAAATATTCCTTCATTAGATTTAGCATCAAATTTTCCTAAGGCATCTTTTTCATTCAAGATAAAACACTTACACCCAAAAACTTTAAAATATAAAACTCATAAGGAGTTTGATGAGTAAGGGTCTTACAAGAACTCTATTCATGATATAGCATGCCGTGTTTACGGCTTCGGCCTAAAAGTATTTGGGTAGACTATGTTCATTCAACATGGTTCTTGCTATTTCTTGTAAATTTCTATTCTTTCTTACTACTACTCCATTTTGTTAAGGATTTCTTGGAGTAGAGAAGTTGTGTTTGTATCCATTAGATTCATAAAATTTTTAGAAATCACGGTTTTGAAATTCACCACCGTGATCACTTTGAATTTACGAAATCATAAAACCCTTTTCATTTTGAACAAATTTACAAAACTTAGAGAAATACCTAAAGTATTCACTTTTGTGTACCAAAAAATAAGTCCATGTGTATCTACTATAGTCATTCACGATGACAAATGCATATTTGCTACCTCCTAGTCTTGATGTAGAAATTGGTCCGAACAAGTTCATATGGATTAATTGCAAAGGTCTAGAGGTGCTTATTTGGTTCTGAGGTTTGAAACTATCTTTTATTTGTTTTCCTTATTGACACGCATCACACACATTATCTTTGATGAACTTGATATGAGGAATTCCTCTTACAAGTTCTTTGGATGAAATTTGGGTGATTAGTTTCATGCTAGTATGACCTAATCTCCTATGCCAAAACCAAGCATCGTCATTCAAAACCGAAAAACACTTTTCATTACAAAAATCATTGATGTTAATGGTGTATATATTATTTTATTTTAATATAATCATAGATATGTTTTTGTGTGGTTTTTTAATAATGTAAGCATTAGATTCAAATTTAACAATATATCTTTTATCCCATAATTGACTAATGCTCAAGAGGTTATGTTTTAAGCTATCAACTAACAATACATCTTCAATAAAAAAGTTAGATTTGTTACCTATGGTTCCTTTGCTAATGATTTTACCCTTGTTGTTGTCTCCGAAGGTGACATATCCTTCGTTTATGCTAGAGAGCTTAAAGAATTAAAATGGTTCTATGGTTATATGCCTTGAGTATCCACTATCAAAATACCATCTCTTGCTCCTAGCTTGTAATGTTAAATGTTTCTACAAAAAATGATGATTTTTAGGTACCCATTTGACCTTGGGTGCCTCAAAAATCGATCTAAATTGCTTATCATGTTGCATTGAGTTATTTGAGGTTCTTTTAGGAACCCAAATCAATTTTTGTGGACTACATTTCTTTTAGGTACCCATTTGACCTTGGGTGCCTCAAAAGTTGGATTTGTTACCTATGGTTCCTTTGCCAATGATTTTACCCTTGTTGTTGTCTCCGAAGGTGACATATACTTCGTTTATGCTAGTGAGCTTAGAGAATTGAGATGGATCTCCGGTCATATACCTTGAGCATCCACTATCAAGGTACCATCTCTTGCTCCCAGCTTGTAATGTTAAATGTTTCTACAAAAAATGATGATTTTTAGATATCCATTTGACCTTGGGTGCCTAAAAAATCGATCTAAATTGCTTATCATGTTGTATTAAGTTATTCGAGGTTCTTTTAAGAACCCAAATCAATTTATGTGGACTAGAATGGACAATGATAAGCTACATGCCCACATTTACAACAAAAGTTACATTTCTTTTGGGGTGAAACATGCAAGGTAGGGCCTTTAACAAAGGTGGTTAGATTATGGTGAGAGCTACTCACAAATCCGATTCCGCCTTTTCTATTAACGTGACCCTTGTTGGTAAGGATCATGTTCAAGGATTTGCTACCAACCTCAAACTTCTCTAAGGTTTTCTTAAATAGCATATTTTCCTTTTGAAGTATTTCAAAATCATAGCATTTCATACATGAGCTAAACTATCATTATGCTTAATTTTTAATTTATCAAAATCACTAACAAGATAATTATGCTTTTTTTTTAATAATTTATATTTTTTACTAATTATTTTGCATTCATCAAATAAATCATAAAAAGCATTTAATAGTTCATCACATGATAAATTTGCATCTAATGAACTTATTACCTCATCTCCAATGGCCATTAGCACATAGTCAGCAACATGCTCGGTTTAGGTTGGCTCATCTTCTTCGGGTGCGCGTGAGTCATCCCATGTTGTTTTGAGTGCCTTCTTCTTTGGTGTCCTCTTCTTGGCTTGGGGACATTCACTCTTGTAGTGTCCCGATTTTTTGCATTCGTAGCAAATTACTTGATCTTTCTTGGGTTCAAATTTATTTTTAGTGTCATTTTTAAATTTATTTTTTTTGATGAATTTTTTGAATTTCCTTGTTAAAAGTGCCAAGTCATCATCAAAGTCCTCATCACTTGAGTTTTCTCTCAAGTGGTCTTCTTGTATTCTCAGTGTCATATCCTTCCTGTTCTTTAGAAGGGTCTCCTCAAGCTCTTCATGAGCTTTACATGTCATTTCATAGGTTATTAGTGACCCAATTAGTTCTTCAAGAGAAAAATTATTTAGATCTTTGGCCTCTTGAATAGCCATTACTTTAGGGTCCCAACTCTTTGTAAGGGATCTTAAAACTTTATTAACGAGTTCAAAATCCGAGAAACCTTTACTAAGTCCTTTTATACTATTGACGATATCCGTAAATCGAGTGTACATGTCTCCAATGGTCTCACTCGGTTTCATTTGAAATAACTCATAAGAATGAACTAAAAGATTAATTTTTGACTCCTTCACTCTACTAGTGCCTTCATGAGTCATTTCGAGTATGTGCCAAATATCAAAAGCTGTTTCACAAATCAACACTCGATTAAACTCGTTTTTATCTAATGCACAAAACAATGCATTCATAGCCTTTGCGTTTAAAGCGAAAGTCTTCTTCTCCAACTCATTCCAATCGTTCATTAGATGAGAAGACTTTTGAAATCCATTTTCTACAATATTCCAAAGCTCAAAATCCATTGAAATTAGTAAGATCCTCATTCTTGTCTTCCAATATGTGTAATCCGTCCCATTGAACATGGCCGGATGTATAATTGAATGACTCTCTTGGTTGCTGGCAAATGCCATCGATCTTATGTTTTAAACCAAATGAGAATGAATCTTGCTCTGATACCAATTGTTAGGATCAAGAGCGGCACTAAGAGGGGGGGGGGGGGTGAATTAGTGCAGCGAAAAACTTTCACAATTAAAAAAAAACTTATTTCGATTCCAACGAGAATGGTTTTAATTCAATTCGTTTCGGAAAGAATTTGAACTTGAAACCTTTCATGAAAGTGCAAGAGAGGACTAAGGTGATTTGCAGTAATGTAAATTGCACAATGAAAAGCGTCGATTTCGTAAAGTCTTCATACGATTAGAGCCGATCTCGGAAGATGTTTACATGAAAGCATATGTAGACGTAGTTAAAGCACAGTAATGAGGAGAGGCAGTTTGCTATAAAAGAAAGTTGCTCAAAGTAAATGCAAATCGAGTTTTAGAGTGGTTCGGTCAATGTGACCTACATCCACTTTCGGCTTCCTCCTCCGACGAGATCACCGACATCCACTAGAGGCCTTCCTTCAATAGGCGAAGGCCAACCACCTTTTACAGCTTTTCTCCTTTTGTCGGGTTTAGGAGACAACCCTTACAAGTTTCACTCGTCTCTTGAATGATCTCAATACTTAGAAAGGGAGGAGGAGAACTCTAGCACTTTTACAACTCTTTAACACTTCAAAGACTCAAGAATATATCAAGTTTCCGTGCACTTTCATTAATAAAAGGGTGGGGTATTTATAGACCCCAATGGCTTTCAAAAATGGAGCCAAGAAGTGTCTCATCACAGATTTCTAGGGTCTTGGTGGTACCACCGTAATTACTGGGTGGTACTACTGCTTGACATCTAACACTGGGCGGTACTACTGCTTAGTTTGGGCGATACTACCACTCAGTCTAGGTGGTACTACTACTTGATAGAGCTCGAAGATCGAGCTCTAGCGGTACCACTGCCTGATAGGGGCGGTACCACCACTAGCAGCTATAACTATCGATAGTACTACCACTTGATAGGGGTGGTACTACCTCCCAGAATTCCTGGGAGACCGAGTCTCCCAAGTGGTGCCACCGCAGGCCCTGGCGGTGCCACCACCGGTCGAAAATTCTAGGTCCTAGTTGGTCCTTGATTCCGGCCCAAACCAGCCAATCTTAGGGTTGGTCCCTAATTAAGTTAGTGGGATTACCTCCCAATCCTAACTTAATTTACACTCTAACTATGATAATTAAGACATGATTACTGTAATTCATGTTCTAGTGCGTCAATCGCACTTCTAGTGAGCTTTCGGCGTACTTCCGGCGAACATCTGACGAACTCTTGGCAATGCTCCAATGGACTCCTGGCAAGCTCCTAGACTTTATGGCGATCTTCTTGGCGAGTTCCGACAAGCTTCTAATACAAGCTTCTGGACTTCTCGATTGGTTCCCCAGAACTTCCGACGAACGTCCGGACTTCCGACGAACTCTCGAATTCCCAACGTGATCTTGATCTTGACTCCGGCACAACACCTGCTTCAAGTCTTACTACCATTGTAGTTAATCCTGCACACTTTTCTTGACATACAGATTAGATCAAATAAATTACAATTGATTTTATCATCAAAATTCGAGATTCAACAGGGAGGAGGATGCTTGACCTCCTTCATCCTCTATCACATATAGGTATGAATTTAGGGATATACAATCTCCATAGGTAACACATCTATCTCAAACGTCCCTTTCAGTTTTATGAATTTTTATGCACCAATCTTCGCACGACAATGAACACTTTTTTAAAAAATTTAAGATTTTTGTTTTATGTTTTTCTGCTGTATAAGTGATGTCGCCCCTAGATTTCCCAATAATGATATCAGAGCTAGGTTGTTCATGCGAAAGATTGGTTTTAAACTGTGTGTATTATATTTTAGAATAGTTTTTGATGTAAAAATCATTAACACAAAAGCGAGAAAGGGCTACAACTATTGTTGCCCTCATAGAGGGAAGCACTACCATCTGCGTGTAGGCAAGCCGCCTTCAGCGACTACCGCATGGGTGGCGCCTGCAAGCAGGTGACACACCATTCATAGGCAGAGCCGCCTACGTGCAAGCACTGCCTGCTAGCATAGCACCCACGGGCACAACCTAAGGTGGTGCCCACAAGGGCGACATCATTCGCGGGCGAGCCGATTGTGGGTAGGGGCGGCGCCCCATCCCACACCCCCCCCCCCTCGTAGTGGCCGTCGCCGGTGGGGTGGTGATAGCCGCAATGCAGCAAGCAAGAGGAAGGGTTTAAGGTTTTTTTAGAAAATGAAAGTTCTACCCCTTAGAATTTCAAAAATTTCAAGTTATGTCCTTTCTATCCAAATTATCAAAGTACCCTTTATAATTCAGAAAATTTCTTATATGTCCCTAATTTCATAAACATATTAGTTAATTAAAATATTTAATTAACTATTATTATTTATCTAATAGTCCTACATAATGATATGTACATGTGATGTATGATATGGACGGATGATCAAGGACCGTGTGATGTGTGTACATGTGATGTGATTATTATTATTATTAAGGCCTACGAGCCTCCAAATTTATTCTCATTTATTGTTGGGCCTACGTACCTGTAATTAAGTTGTAATTACACAAGGAGGTGCAGCGGGAGCGTAGAAATGATAGTAGGACCCATGAGACCGAGATAGACGATCGTGACACCTAGAGATGCGTTGAGATGCCGACAGAACCAACGAGGACAACATGGATGATCATAGGGCATGGAGATATGCCGCTGCATATATAGAACTTGATGAGAGTGATTGGGCCCACTATCTCGGGCCTGATCACATTAGGATGTAGTCCATGATCATTTGGTGTTATTGCTCATATGACGTGATTTCTTATACACCTACTATATATATATATATATATATATATATATATATATATATATATATATATATATATATATATATATATATATATATATATATATATTTGTATGTGATGTAGATATATATTAAATTTATATGTGTGTGACACATCATAGGAGACTAAATTAAAATCTCCTATCTCAATAATATTAAGTCGGTAAATGTGAAGCAATTAGATTGACCCATATGGCCTTCCATTGTTATATGTAGGAATCGATTTCAGACATAGGTTGATTTGGTCGAGTCACTTGAGACTCACCTATATCGCGAATCACTATATTGCCTATAATATAGAGATGTCATCAGTGACCTTATGACATTGTATGCTTGGTCGAGTCCTTCGAGGGCATGTCATTATCAAAAAGGGGGAGATTGTTGAATCTCAAATTTTGATGATGAAATCAATTGATAAGTTAACGATCAAATCTACATTTTGAGTGATATAGGATTAGCTTGAATCAGAGAAAGACAAATCAATTAAAGTAGTGGAATCAGATGTTGGGCCAGAGTGGAACATGTCAGGAGATTGGATGTCAAGCCGAAGGATCGATCGACGTACCGGTAGAAGGATTTCGTGTAATGAGTTCGGGCATCGAGCTAGAAGGATTGGACATTGCGCCAAGGAGATTAAATGTTGCGGAGGTCAACATACTTATTGGATAATACATTGCAAGAGAGGACGATGTGCTGAAAGGATTGAATGAAGCACTGGATGAACCAATTGTTAGGATCAAGAGTGGCACTAAGAGGGGGGAGGGGGGGGGGGGGGCTTGAATTGGTGCTGCGGAAAAAATTATAATCTCGGAAAGTGCTTGAATTTAGAGTAAATGAACTAACAAGTAACATAGAAAGTAATACAATAATAAAAAGCAGAATGGAAATGAGCACACTAGAATTTATAGTGGTTTGGTCGTTGTGACCTACATCCATTTCTGATTCCTCCTCCGTCGAGGTTACCAGTATCTACTAATGGTCTTCTTTTAATGGGCGAAGACTAACCACTCTTTTTATAGCACTTTCTCTTTCCACGGGTTTAGAAGATAACCCTTACAAGTCTCACATCTCTCTTGAATGATCACAAGACTTAAAAAGGGAGGAGAAGGACTCTTAGCACTTTTACAACACTTTTAACACCCCAAGACTTCTAGACATTTGTTAGGACCCTTTTTCTGAGCTTTTGAATAATGTTTATTGAGTCTGTTTAGTCCAGTTGTTTATTGAGTTGGTTTGGTTCAGTTAGAGTCAAGTAGAGGTTTATTTAATATTTATTTATTATTAGAGTTCAAGTCCTGATGGACTCTGGGTGGAACTCTATAAATAGGGATGTAACTGCTTCTTTTCGGTAATCTATGAAAAATACTATTCTGTCTTTTGACAAACCCTAGGAGGTCAATCCCCTCGAAGTGATCAAGGAGGGTCGATCCCCTCGAAGCGATCAAAGAAGGCCGATCCCCTCGAAGCGATCAAGGAGGCCGATCCCCTCGAAGCGATCATTATCATCCCCATTTCTCCCCTTTCTTCCACGATAAGACTTTAGGGTCTTATCATTTGGTATCAGAGCCTATGATAAAACCTTTAGGGTCTTACCATTTGGTATCAAAGCAATGATCCTTGGCGTTCTCGCTGCAACAAAGCTATCAAAAAAAAAAAAAGAAGAAAGAAAGAAAGAAAGAAAGAGAGAAGAAGAAGCAGCAACCGCAGCCATGCATCCCTGCTTCCCCTACGTCCGGCCAGCCCACCCGCCGGCCGTCGCTGCTCTCCGGCCAGCAACCGACTCTACCCCACTTCCCACCCGAGCCACCACCGCTGCCAGGAGACGACGCTACCAGCGTCCCACTCCGCCGCAGCCCTGCTCCTCTTCTCTACCGCCGCTGCAAGGCAACTCCTTCTCCACCGCCGTCGTTGCTTCCCGGCTGATCGATCACCGCCGCCCGCCTCCCAGCCGCAACCCTAACTGACCCTAACTGTGCCCCCCTCCTTGGGTCGCAGCCGCAGTGGCCGGTTGTCGCAGGCCCTCGTTGCAGCGGTTGCAGAAACAGAGCTTCCTCTGTTGCCGCAGCCCCTCGTCGATCGCAGTCGCGCCTCGAGCGCCGTCGCCTTCCAGCGACCCACCACCACTGCCAGCCACCGTGTATCGACAGCTGCTCGCCTCCCAACTGCCACTCCCCCTGGCTCGGGCGAGAACGACCGCTGCCACTCCCCCTTGCTCTGCCCCCTTGCGACCAAGAAACAGGGCAATCCTCTTGCTGCTGCGAACGCCGGTTGCCACCACCGTCGCCACTGCTGCCCAGCCAGCGACGACGCCGCTCGCCGCGCAGCCTACCACGATTGCTGCTGCCAGCCACCGCAGCCTTCACCTCAACCCCCTCGATCTGCACCGTTGCTGCAGCCCCCTTGCTCTGCATCTTTGCCGCAGCCGCCAGTTGCCACCATTGCAGCCTCAACCCCGGCCGCTTCAACGCCACCTCCCTCTTGTTCTGCCTCCGCTGCTACAGTTGTTGGTTGGCATCACCGCAGCCTCAACCCGGCTGCTCAGCGATTGCTTCCTTGGGTCACAGCAGTCATAATCGTCACCTTTCAGCCTCGGCACTCTCATCTCACACAGTGACAAAAACACAGGGCAGCAACTCTTCCTCCATCGCAGCCACCACAACAGCGAGTCCTTGACGGCGCTGCCCCCAACCACATCACCATCGCTACCTCCCAGCCCTCAGCAGCAGCGATCCCTCCACGCAGCGACTGCGACAAGCATTGTTGCCTCTCACCAGTGCCTCCTTACGCAGTGTGACAGAAATATAGTAACGCTGCCTTCCATCCACGCTGTCGCAGCCATCGCAGCGGTGAGCCCTTGGCGGTGCTGCCCTAGCTGCACCACCATCGCCGCCTCCAAGCCCTCAGCAATAGCGATCCCTCTACGCAGCGACCGCAACAAGCATCGCTACCTCCCACGCGGCGACCACAACTACATCCCCGCATCCTCGCAGCAACCCTTCATTCCCATAGTGTTGCCACCAATTGCATCACAACAGCAGCACCGAATAGGGCAGTGATTGATGCCCTTGACCAACACCAAAAATAGGAGTTGAGATTACAGATTTGCAGTCTTACAAAATGGCCACCGATAACTCAGTGAAAGCACAAATGGAAGCATTGGAAATTAGAATTGAGAACCGGTTACAAGAAGTACTTAATGATTTTAAAAAGGACTTACTGGGGAGCCTTAGTAAATTTCAACAAGGTGGGAGCTCAAGTTCTACATTGCACAGATCTGGAAATACTAGAAAAGGGCTCCAAGATTGTGACACAATCTACTCGTACATGAAGGTGGATGGACAGCTTACCAAAATTTGTCAGACTTCTACATTGTTGGAATATCAGAGCAGGTTTGAAAGATTATCAAATCAAGCTAGAGATTGGTCGGAACGACAACTTCTGGTTGAAGGGCTTATTCCAGAGATTCGGTGTGAAGTTAAGGCTCGTCAACCCCGCACTATGATAGCTGTGATCTCATTCGCACATCTACATGAGAAAAAAATCAACAGGGAAAATCATGGAAACAGAAGTGACAACAACCAGATGATTAGTAAGCCACTAGCCCCATCAATTCCCAACCAAAGCTTTGACACCCGAAGACTAACCCAAGAAGAACTCAATAAAAGATCAGCAAAGGGTTTGCACTGTGATGAAAAATGGAGTATGGAGCACCAATGTAAACAAGGGCAATATATGATGATTGAGCCAATTGGAGAGGAATCGAAAGAAGAAGAGTTGGACTCCAATTATGAAGGTGTGGAAACTGATAAAGATATTGAAGCCATCACACATACAGTGCATGCATTGGCTAGCTATGCTAACCCACAAACTATGAAAATCAGAGGAACTTTGAAGCATCAGCCTGTCACTATGTTGATGGACACATGCAGCACTAATAATTTTATGGACAGGAAAGTTGCAGCCCGATTAGCTTACCGCCTTGAAGGCTGTGACAGATTCGAAGTAAAGATTACTGATGGACGGATTTTAACTTATGATAGCAAAGGCCAGGAGTTTCTTGCAATGATTACTATACTAAAAGATCGACCTGTTGCTTACATTGTAAAAAAGTGGAGACCATACTTACTTGATCAACGGGTTGTGATGCGTTGTAGATAGTTTATGGCTAAAGTGCTGAAAGAGAACCTCCCCGAGATTGATGCTGCTCAGCCTTGAGGACAAAGCTGATTTGAAGGAGGAACTGTTAGGACCCTTTTTCTGAGCTTTTGAATAATGTTTATTGAGTCTGTTTAGTCCAGTTGTTTATTGAGTCGGTTTGGTTCAGTTAGAGTCAAGTAGAGGTTTATTTAATATTTATTTATTATTAAAGTTCAAGTCCTGATAGACTCTGGGTGGAACTCTATAAATAGGGATGTAACTGCTTCTTTTCGGTAATCTATGAAAAATACTACTCTGTTTTTTAACAAACCCTAGGAGGTCGATCCCCTCGAAGTGATCAAGGAGGGCTGATCCCCTCGAAGCGATCAAGGAGGGCCGATCCCCTCGAAGCGATCAAGGAGGCCGATCCCCTCGAAGCGATCATTATCATCCCCATTTCTCCCATTTCTTCCACGATAAGACTTTAGGGTCTTATCATTTGGTATCAGAGCCTACGATAAAACCTTTAGGGTCTTACCAACATTGTTCACACTTTCACACACTTTCATACACTTTCATGTAGAAAAAGGTAAGGTATTTATAGGCCCCAATGGTTTCAAAATTAGAGCTAAAAAGTGTCTCATCTCGGATTTTCTGGGTACTAGCGGTATCACCACCATTATTAGGTGGTACCACCACCTACAGACTGACACTAGGCAGTACCACCCCTCAGTCTGGGCGATATGACCATGTGACAGAGCTCCGAGACCGAGCTCTAATGGTACCACCGCCTGATAGGGTAGTACCATTGCCTAACAACATTAACTGCTGATGGTACCACCCGCCAGTCTGGGCGGTATCATCGCCTAGACTACTTGGGAGGGAGGGTCTCAAGTGGTGCCACCACTAGCCCTGGCGGTGCCACCATCGGCCATGACTCCAAGGGGTTGAATGAGCCTTCTAACCCACCCAATTTAGCCTTGTTAAGGGTCCAGTCAGCTTCTAACTGAGTTAGTGGGATTACCTCCCAATTGTAACTCAACTTAATGTCTAACTATGATAATTTAAGATATTAAATAAGTAATCTTGGTTTGATATGTCAATTGTTCTTCCAGTGAACTTCTCGACGAACTTCCGGCAAACTTCTCGTTGAACTCCCGGCGAACTCTCGGCGAACTCCTAATGAACTTTCAGCGAACTCCCGATGAACTCTCGGCAAACTCCTGATGAACTCTCGACGAGCTTCCGGTGAACCATGACACATTATCCGAATCTTTGACGTATTGTCTGATATTTGACATCGGCCCAACATCTTGCTTTATGCCTTCATTGTTATCGTAGTTAATTCTACAATACTTATCTGAACATATAGATTAGATTAATAATTTACTAATTGATTTCATTATCAAAATGTGAGATTCAACAATCTCCCCTATTTTGATGATAAAAATCAATTGATGATGGAGTTAACCTTAACCCCCCCATCTATATGCCATATTTGAGAAAAGACAAACTTGAATTTAGAATTCGAGCTTTAATTGATTTTAATTAGAAATTTCATGCATTGTGCATCATCATAGTTTCAAGTCATCAATGTATTAAATGCACAATTTCATCACTTCATGCATGATAAAATACTTTGGGCATAGCCTTTCATCACTACTTGCATAATACATCATCTTGATATAACCTTTATGATACTTACATTATTGCAAAGTAACATTCAAAAGTTCATAATATTAAAGAGAATCCGACATTGTATCATTACTTGGTAACATTCAAAAGTTTACAACATTAAATAGTTCACAACAATAAAGAGTTCACAATATAAAAGAGTTCACAACATCAAGAGTTCACAGCATAAAGAGGTCACAACATCAAAAGTTCACAAAATTAAAGAGGATTCGTCAACTTCTCCCTCTTTGTCATCAACAAAAAGACATACATTAGCTATTCAAGTGGTGGTAAATCAAAATGTCTAAACAGAATATTAAGTTATCGATAGATTTACTGTAACTCAATTAAGATTTGATCTTGACGTAGTTCAAATCGATCCAGTCGAGTCCTAATGGTGTCGACAGATAAGAAGGGTGCTTGCTCTGTTGGAGGTGTTGCCTCAAAGGGACTAGTAAAAGAAGATTGATTTTCCCTAAATATTAATGTTTCAGATTCTGGATTAGGTAGGGGTGGGGGGGGGGGGGATCGATCCTTCTAGATAATCTAGTCCAAGTCCTATTTCTGACTATACATCTTAATCTTCTTAGCAAGTTTCCATTTATGATATTAAACCTATCTACTTTCAAGATTTCTTTGTTAGGTGGAATGACTATGTCATATGCATGGATTAGTCTAGTGATCAAACCACAATATGGAAGCATGATATCTTTTTTGTTAGTTCAATCATATTTTGTTGTATCAAATAACCAAAACAATTGTCATGTTCTTTCATAATCCAATACATCGTTCCTAATTTCATTTGGCTAACTTCATCATGATGGTATTGTTTTAGAAGTATAATACTTATTAAGATGTGATGAAGCAATTTGGTATTGAAATGTACTAAATGTTCATAACTTTTTAGAAGGATAGACACGTTTGGATTACCAAAATAATACCTAAAGCTTCAAAATAAGTGGTCCCAACTGATTCTTCGTCTCATTGTCCTCTAAAGTAACAACCTCTCATTTTCTTAGCAATTCCTATGAGGTTGCAAATTACACTATCCATAATGAGTATGTGATATCATAAGAGATAAGTGGATACACTATCGTATTCATCCACATGCAAATTATTGCAAAATAACCTAACAAGTCTAGGATAAAAAAGGTTCACTTATTTGAAGAATTGGGAGGATATCTAAGTTAGCAAACCATTGAATTGGTTTCAAATTACTCAATTCCTTTAGATCTACATATTTACCCTTATGAACATATCTAGACTCAATGGTTGGAAATTTAAGGGCATGTTGAGAAGAATCAAAGAGTAAGGAATCATAGGTTTCATCTAATCTCCTCTTCCCTTTGTCCCTTGAAGATCTTCTAGAAGTCATGGAGACTACATTTATCAAGAACAAATAAGAGGCAAGAACAAGTACTGCAATGAGAGAAACAATTTGGTTTAGGGATTACCTTAGTCGTTTAACCTTCTTGTGATCACCAAAGGGGGTTTGAGATTGATCCTTGGTTTTGTAAAGGATGAGGGTTCTCTTGAGTTACTAGAGGGAGAGTAAAAGGAAGTAGGGATTTGGGGCTGTTTAGAGAGGTATAGAGTAAGTTGGGATAGATTCTACCACTGGCCCTAACTTATGTTTATATAGGGCAAGTTGCGGGCTTGATTGAAGCCTAGCACATAGTCCAACACTAAACACGATATCTGGTCTTATTGTTGTAAGGTACAGTAAACTATCTATCATAGCCCTATAAGTTTTCTGAGCAAAACATTCTCTATTAGTGTATTAATAACTTTAGCACTATCCATCTAGAATCGTTTGAGCAAATCTAATGCATATTTGGTTTGACTAAGAAAAATTTCATCACTTAATTGCTTGATTTGTAATCCTAAGAAAAAGATTAATTTATCTATTAAGCTCATTTCAAACTCTTGACTCATACTTTTGGCAAATGATTCACACAAAGATTCACTTGAAGAACCGAAAATAATATCATGAACATAAATTTGAATAATAAAAAAATAATTTTTAAAATATACAAAACCATGCTTAATGAACATAGTCTACCCAAATGTTTTTGGCCGAAGTAGTTAATATGTCATACTATATATCATGAATAGGATTCTTGTAAAACCATTACTTTCCAAAACTCCCTATAAATTATGGAACAACAAAAGACCCAATATTTTATATTTTAAAGTTTTTTATTATAAATATTTTATTTTAAATAAAAAAGATGCCTTAGAAAATTTTGTTGCAAAATCATTTTCTTGGTTATTCTGCAATATCTAAAGCTTTTCATATCTTTAATAAAAGAACTTTGGTTATAGAGGAATCCATTCATGTTGTTTTTAATTAGCTTCCCGAATTTAAGAAAAATAATTTTGATGATGATTTTAATTTTGATGCTTTAAATTTAAATGAAAACTCTCCTCCCCCAAGCAACTTAGATGCATCTTTTTCCAAGGAATCCTTACCTGAGGGTTGGAAGTATATAGATGCTCATCCTAAGGAGCTAATGTAGCCTTCTTGTCTCAAATTGAACCTAAAAGCATTGACAAAGCTCTAAAAGATGATTCATGGGTTTTTGCAATGCATGAGAAATTAAATCAATTTGAGAGAAATAAGGTATGGCAGCTTGTTCCTAGACCTAGTGACCATTTACTAATTGGTACTAAATTGGTCTTTAGAAACAAGCAAGATGAACTTGATATCATGGTTAGAAATAAGGCTAGATTGGTGGCCAAATATTTCAACCAAGAAGAAGGTATCAATTATAAAGAAACCTTCGCTCCTGTGGCTAGACTTAAAGTCATAAGGATTCTCCTTGCCTATGCTAGTTGTAATAATTTAAAGTTATTTCAAATGGATGTTAAAAGTACTTTTATAAATGGCTTTATTTCCGAAGAAGTTAATGTTGAACAACCATCCGGATTTGAGAATATTATTTTTAAGAATCATATTTTTAAGTTGTCTAAGGCTCTCTATAGTTTGAAACAATCACCAAGGGCTTGGTATAAGAGACTTGGTTCCTTTTCAATAAAGAATATTTTTTTAAAAGACAAGGTTGATACCACATTATTTATTAAATATTTTAAAAATAATTTTCTTATAGTTTAAATTTATGTTGATGATATTATTTTTAGTTTTACGAATGTGTCTTTATGTGAATATTTAGCTAAAAGTATGAGCCAAGAATTCGAAATGAGCTTAATGGGTGAATTAAATTTTTTCTTAGAATTGTAAATTAAGCAACTAAGTGATGAATTTTTTGTTAGTCAAACTAAATATGCTTTAGATATATTAAAATGGTTCAATATAGATAGTGCTAAGGCTATTAACACACCAATGAGCACTTCCACAAAGTTAGATATGGACCATGGAGAACATTTTGATCGAAAGACTTATAAGGATATAGGTAGTTTACTATATCTCACCGCAACTAGACTGGACATTATTTTTGTTAGGATCAATACGACACTAAGAGGGGACGGTGAATTAGTGCAGCGATAAAAATAACGGTTGTGATTCTAAATCTTTTCGAGTTGATAAAAATATAATGAAGAAATCGTATCGAGAAGATGTCGACTTGAAGTAAATGTACAATGCAGAGTGCAGCTAAGTAATGAAAGTAAGCAGTAAGGAAAGAATACACTGGATTTATAGTGGTTTAGTCATTGTGACCTATGTCCACTTCCAATTCCTCCTCCGTCGAGGTCATTGGCGTCCACTAATGGTACCATCTACTATCAAGGTACCATCTCTTGCTCATAGCTTATGATTATAAACATATCTACAAGAAAGGGGGTTTTCTTTTAGGTACACATTTGATTCTGGGTTCCTCATTAATCAATCTACCTAACTTATCATTTTGCGTTGAGTCATTTATGGTTCCTTTAGGGACCCAAATTAACTTATATGGACTATACCTCTTAAATGGATATTTATGAGCATAATTGGTAAGACCCTAAAGTCTTATTGGGGATGAAAGAAGAGAAAAGAAAATGATCGCTTCGAGGGGATCGACCTCCTTGATCACTTCAAGGGGATCGACCTCCTTGATCACTTCGAGGGGATCAGCCTCCTTGATCGCTTCGAGGGGATCGGCCTCTTAGGATTTATCCATAGACTGAAATAATATTTCATTCATTGATTCATTGATTGATTGATTAGAAAGGGTTACATCACTATTTATGGAGTTCCACCCAAAGTCCACTAGGACTTGGACTCTTAATAATAATTAAATATTAAATAAACCTCTACCCGACTCTAACTGAACTAAATAGACTCAATAAATAACTGAACTAAACTAACTCAATAAATACTATTCAAAAGCTCAGAAAAAGGGTCATAACAATTCCCCCCTCTTCAAATCAGCCTTGTCCTCAAGGTTAAGCAACATTAAACTCGAGGAGCTTCATTTTTAACACTTTAGTCATAGGCTATCTACAACGCATCATAATCTGTTGATCAAGTAAGTATGGTCTCCATTTTTTGATAGTGTAAGTAACAAGTCAGTCTTTCAGTATAGTAATCGTTGCAAGAAACTCTTGGCCTTGTATAATTAATTTTATCTTTGAACATTTGCTGTCACAAGTTAGAATACATCCATTAGCGATCTTTACTTTGAATCTGTCATAGCCTTTAATATGTTAAGCTAATCGAGCTGTAACTTTCCTGTCTATAAAATTATTAGTGCTATCTGTACCAATCAAAATAGTGATAGGCTGATGCTTCAAAGTTCCTTCGATTTTCATAGTTTGTGGGTTAGCGTAGCTAGCTAATGCATGCAATGTATGTGTGATGGCTTCAATATCTTCATTAGTTTCCACACCTTCATAATCAGAGTCCAACTCTTCTGCTTTCGGTTCCTCCTTGATCAGCTCAATCATTAGAAGTTTTCCTTGTTTGCATCGATGCTCCTTACTCCACTTTTCATCACAATGCCAGCACAAACCCTTCGTTGATCTTTCTTTAAGTTCTTCTTGGGTTAGTTTGCAAGTGATAGGATTTTGATTGGGAGTAGCTGGGGTGTGCTGCTTACTGATCACCTATTTATTGACACCATTGTTTCAACGATATTCTATGCTAATTTTTTCCTCATGTAGGCATGCAAATGAAATTGCAACTATCATAGTGCGGGGTTGATGAGCCTTAACTTCACACCGAATCTCCGGATTAAACCCTTCAATAAATATACCTAGAAGTTGTCATTCCGGCTAATCTCTAGCTTGATTTGACAATATTTCAAACCTGCTTTGATATTCCAACACTATAGAAGTCTAACAAATTTTGGCGAGCTGCCCATCAACATTCTCGTATTCAAATGGTCTAAAGTGAATAACAAGTCTTCTCTTAAATTACTCCCACGAGGAGACTCCATGGCAAGTTTCGTACCAATCATACCACTAGATTGCATCTCCCTTTAGTTAGATTGAGGCTATTTCTACCTTGAATTCTTTTGGAGTTCTGTGAAAACGAAAAAAAATTTCTGTCCTAAAGATCCAATTAGTCGAATCTCCATCTTCCCATCTCGGAAATTCTACCTTCATGTGTGAGTAGTTTGTGTCATAGTCTTGGGGCCTTTTTCCTATATTTCTAGATCTGGCAACATAGAACTTGGTGCTAGTCATAAGTGCCCAGCAAGCCAATCACGTGAGTGATGACACGTGTGACTTGATACAGAATCTTTTTGCTTATTATATTTTTGGCGTATATCACTTTATAACTATTGCATAAATGCATATGTATTGTGATGTCCTTGGATTTGTGCAATGGGAATCGGATCGTGATGAGATCACGATAATGAGATCGATTCACCTTTAAACACATATCCTAAATAATCCCGGTCATAGGTTACTCGAGAGGGACATCGTGATAACCGGATAGACTGGTGTGCTGTATACCCGTCCATATGATGGATGCAGCTGGTCTCATAGCTGCTCGTGTAGGGACACTAGGGATACAGTACAGGTGCTCATTGGAGAATGAGTTCACTGATTGATCCGCTTACGGAATGCTGGATGGTTGATGATGCCTTATTGTCAGACAACGATTCCGTAGTCCTAGTGGTGTATCTGGTTCTTAGACTTGAGACACCAAGGATGTCCTGTATGAGTGCTCCACTCTTTGATACCAGACTTATAGGTTTGGCTGTTCCCAGATCTAGTACAGCTGGTCATTGGGAGTGGTAGTCGACCTTACGAGGGCTATTGAGTGTCGATAGAGGATCATCCACTCTCGGTATCATGAGAGGAATATCCCATGTGTTCTTGCTCAGACAAATCCCTGGCCAGGGTCATTCGGGTTGAGAGAGAAAGAGTTCTCCGGGAGAATCCGATTAGAGCGAGACTCAAGTAGAAACCGTATGGGTCTGACAGCACCATGCTCGATATACGGTCTCTGGGATATTAGATGGATGAGGGACTATAGGTACATGGTAACTGAGGACAGACAGGTCCAATGGATTGGATTCCCCTGTATCGTCTGGGGACTACGGCGTAGTGGCCTAGTACTTCCGTAGTCGATGAGTCGAGTGAATTATTACAGAGATAATAATTCACTTAGTTAGAAGGAGTTCTGACAGGTATGACTCACGGCCAGCTCGATATTGGGCCTAGAGGGTCACACACATATGGTAGGCATTGCGATGAGTAGAGGTTCGGATATGAGATATCCGACGGAGCCCTTGTTTTATTGGATGCAGATCCAATACCCACTAGGGAAAGGACCCATTAGGGTTTTGACACGGGATCTCTATAAATAGGAGGGATTCACAGCCTCATAGGCTAGAGTCTTTGCTTGCCCTTCCTATTCTCCTCTCCCTCTCCACCTCAGAGTAGGCCTGGAGTTTTGAGGAGCGTCGTCGCAACCCTGCTGTGTGAATCACCGCTAGAGAGGAGGACGCTTGACCTCCTTCACCCTCTCCTGAGGATCTGCAAGGAAACAGGGATATACGATCTCCCTAGGTAACACAATCTCTATACGCAGTTTTGTGTTTTGCGGATTTTGCGCACCAATCTTTGCACGACGACGAACATCTTTTTGGGAATCGGGGATTTTTGTTTTCTTGTTCTTCCGCTGCGCATATGATGTCGCCCCCCATGATTTCCCAACAGTGGTATCAGAGCCAGGTTGTTCGTGCGAATGATTGGTTTTTTGAACTGCGTGTGTTGTGTTTAGGAAGAATATTGACGTCAAAATCGTTGACGCAAAAGCAAGGAAGGGCAGCAACAGTTGCTGCCCTCGATCTGCAGGCCTACAGCCAGCCGCAGCCGCAGCCAGGCAGCACAGCGCCGGCGCATGCGCAAGCGCTGTGCCTGCAGTAGCCGGCCGGCGATCTGCTTGCGGCAGGCTTGCGGCCGGCGGGGTTGGGAGCCCGCTCGGTAGAAGCGCCTGCGGCCACTGAGCCCGCGGGCAGAGGCGCCGCGGGGCAGCAGCGCGGGCTGAGGCACCGCAGGGCAGCGGCGCCTGTGGCCGCTGCTCCCACGGGCAAAAACCCCGTAGGGGCGGCCGCCAGCGAGACAGCACCACCTGCGGGCGCTGACTCGCGGGCAGAACCGCCCGCGAAGGCGGCGGCGCCCGCGGGGGCGCCCACCTGCAGCGGCAGCGACCCCAGCGGGCGTGCCACCTGCAGGCGAGGGCAGTGCCCTCGCCCTCGCTGCACAGGCCGCCGCCAGCAGGGTGGCGGCGGCGGCGGCGCAGCAGCGAAAAGGGGAAAGGGTATTAGGGTTTTCTGCGCAAAAGACAGTTTTGCCCCTCGGAATTTGAGAAATTCCAGTTTCTGTCTTTTGTCCAAATTACGAAAATACCCTTAGGAATTGAGAAATTCCCTATATATCCCTGATTTCAGAAAATATTAATTAATTAAAAGGTTTAGTTGATTATTATTTTTATTATCTAGTAGTCCTACATAATGACGATTATTTATACATGTGATGTATGATGAGTGGACGGATGATCATGGACCGTGTGATGTGTGTACTTGTGATTATTATTATTGAGGTCTGCGAACCTCCATTATATTTCTCGTTTATTGTCGGGCCTGCGTGCCTATGATTAAGTTGTAATCACATGAGGAGGCGCAGCGGGAGCGTGGAAGCCATAGCGGGACCCACGAGACGGACGATTGTGATGCATGGAGATGCATCAAGATGTCGACGAAACCGACGAGGACGAGATGGACGATCACAGGGCATGGAGATGCACCGTTGAACACATAGATCTTGATGTGAGTGATTAGGCCTACTGGCTCGGGCCTAATCATATTAGGTTGTGGTCCATGATCATCTGGTGTGATTGCTTATACACATACTAGATATGTATATATATTTGCATGCGATGTAGATATATATTAAATATGTATATGTGTGACATGTCATATTAGGAGACCAAATTATAGAAACATCTCTCGATAATATTAAGTCGGTAAACGTGAGGCAATTAGATTGACCCACGTGGCCTTCCATCGTTATGAGTAGGAACCGATTCCCGATGTAGGTTGAGTTGGTCGAGTCCCTCGAGACTCACCTATATCGCGATTCGCTATCTTGCTTACGACATAGAGATGTCACCGGTGACCTGAGGGCATGGTATGCTTGGTCGAGTCCCTCGAGGGTATATCATCAAATCAGACTCATCTTGTAACGAAGGTGTTGACTTAACCGAGCATCATGGTTGGTCGAGTCCCTCGAGGCCATGGTGATTCGGAGGCCGAACAGGACGGGAATCACAAGGAGTTGTGATCGGCAAGAGTTGCCTACCTTTTAGGCTTAGTGTGATTTGTCGAGTCCCTCAAGGTTACACTAAGATGCTGATTGGATCCTGATCCCCACTAGAAGTCTGCCGGAGACTTCCGTTTCACGTGCTGAGGGTGTCGCGTGACTCGTTAATAAAATAGTGGGAGCATATTAAGATAGAAGTCCATATCTTGATAGTTTATTTCTTGCAAAATCTGTATGTTATTCATTTTTGCTACATCTTTATTTTCAGAAAATGTCGCTTTCAAATCCCTTACGTGGCATACTTGATGTCAACCGCCTCACTGGTCCAAATTATACGGATTGGCTCCGTAACTTGAGAATTGTTCTCACAGCGGAGAAAATCGTGTACGTCCTTGATACAGTGATGCCTACGCCCGAAGAAGGGGCAAGCGAGGATGAGATCGCTCGCTACGTGAAGTACATTGATGACTCCACTCTTGCTCAGTGCTATATGTTGGGCTCTATGACTCCAGAGTTACAGAGACAACATGAAAAGATGGATGCCAGATCCATTCTCCTACATGTCCGTAAATTGTTTGAGGAACAGGGAAGGACTCAACGATATGAGATATCCAAGAGCCTTTTCCGCGCTAGGATGACTGAGGGGACACCGGTTCAGAACCATGTCCTAAAGATGATTGAGTGGATAGAGAAACTCACAGGTCTAGGAATGGTCCTAGAGGATAACTTGTGTGTGGACATTGTGCTTCAGTCCCTACCAGATTCCTTTTCACAGTTCATAATGAACTTTAATATGAACAAGCTTGAGGTGACTCTCCCAGAGCTCCTCAATATGTTGAGGGAGGCAGAGAGTACTATTAAGAAAGAGAAGCCAGTTCTCTACACTGGTGAGACCAGAAAGAAAAGGAAAGCAGAAAGGTCCCTTAAGAAGGGAAAGGGCAAGGGCAAACAAGGTAAAGCAAATGTTGCTAAGAAAGACCCAACAAAGGACAAAGGCCAGTGCTTCCACTGTGGTAAAGATGGGCACTGGAAGAGAAACTGCAAAGAGTACCTTGCAGAAAGGGCAAAACAAAAGCTTGATGAAGCTTCAGGTACATTCATGATCGGTCTCCATTTGTCAGACTCTTATGATAACACATGGGTATTAGATACCGGTAGTGCTTATCATATATGCAATTCGTTGCAGGTTCTAGCAAGGCCTAGGAGACTAGAGAGAGGCGAGATGGACCTCAAGATGGGTAATGGAGCAAAAGTTGCTGTTTTAGCTGTTGGCGAGGTCGCCCTACATCTGCCTAGTGGAGCTTTTATTGCATTAGATGCATGTTATTTTGTTCCTTCTATTATCAAAAACATTATCTCCATTTCATGTTTAACAGTTAGTGGATATAAATTTGTTTTTGAGAACAATGGTTGTTCGATATTATTAGATGATAAGATCATCACGAAAGGAACATTGCATAATGGTTTATTTATGTTAGACACCACTCCACATATCATGAATATAAATATGTCCAAAAGGAAACGAGATGAGTTGAACAGTGCATACCTGTGGCATTGTAGGCTAGGTCACATCCATGAAAGAAGGATTCAAAAGTTGCTAAATGATGGATATCTAGATCCGTTCGACTATGTGTCATATGCAACTTGTGAGCCTTGCATTCGTGGAAAACTGACCAACTCTCCATTTAGTGGAACTGGAGAGAGAGCCACTGAGTTGTTGGAACTCATACATAGTGATGTATGTGGACCCATGTCAACTTATGCCATTGGAGGTTACTCCTACTTCATTACATTTACTGATGATTTCTCAAGGTATGGATATGTGTACTTAATGAAGTACAAGTCCGAGGCCTTTGAGAAATTCAGAGAGTATAAGAATGAGGTGGAAAACCAGACTGGAAAGAGTATCAAAACTCTTCGATCAGATCGAGGAGGTGAGTACTTAAGTACAGAGTTTACTCACTTCCTCAAGGACCATGGGATATTATCCCAATGGACACCTCCTTATACACCTCAGCTCAATGGTGTCTCTGAAAGGAGAAATCGTACATTATTAGATATGGTACGGTCCATGATGAGTTTCGCTGACCTACCCATCTCATTCTGGGGATATGCCCTAGAAACCGCAGCTTACCTTCTGAACAGAGTTCCAACTAAGTCGGTGGTGTCTACACCATATGAGATATGGAAAGGGAAGAAGCCTGATCTTAAAGTAGTTAAGATTTGGGGCTGCTCTGCCCATGTTAAAAGACACAACCCCGATAAGTTAGAATCAAGGACAGGGCGATGTAAATTTGTGGGATACCCCAAGGAAACTTGTGGGTATTACTTCTATCATCTCGAGGACCAAAAGGTCTTTGTAGCTAAGAGAGTAGTGTTCCTTGAGAAGGAACACATTCTTGACGGAGACAGTGGGAGAATGATAGAATTGAGCGAGGTTGGAGAACCAAGCTCAAGCACCACTCTACAGCCCGAGTCTGTTCAGGTATCTAATACACAAGTTTCAACTTTACGCAGGTCTGATAGAGTATCCCATCCTCCTGAGAGATATGTGGGACATATTAGAGCAGAGGATGTAGAGGATATTGATCCTCAGACCTACGAGGAGGCTATTATGAGTATAGACTCCGGGAAGTGGAAAGAAGCCATGAATTCTGAGATGGATTCTATGTACTCCAATAAGGTTTGGAACCTAGTTGATGCACCCGAAGGTATTGTACCCATCGGTTGCAAGTGGATCTTTAAGAAAAAGATCGGAGTAGATGGAAAAGTAGAGACCTATAAAGCAAGGCTAGTGGCTAAGGGGTATCGTCAAAGGCAAGGTGTTGACTACGACGAAACCTTCTCACCCGTAGCAATGCTAAAATCCATCAGAATTCTATTGGCTATTGCAGCACACTATGATTATGAGATCTGACAAATGGATGTAAAAACCGCATTCCTCAATGGAAACCTCGAGGAGGAGGTGTATATGATGCAACCTGAGGGATTCGTGTCCAAGAACTGCCCAGATAAGGTGTGTAGGTTGCTTAGATCCATTTATGGACTAAAGCAAGCTTCTTGAAGTTGGAACATAAGATTTGATGAGTCAATCAGATCTTATGACTTCGTTAAGAACAAAGATGAGCCTTGTGTATACAGAAAGGTAAGTGGGAGCGCTATTAGCTTTTTGGTGTTATATGTGGATGACATCCTCATCATTGGGAATGACATAGGAATGCTATCCACAATAAAGGCTTGGTTATCTAGACACTTCTCCATGAAGGACTTAGGAGAAGCATCTTATATCTTGGGGATTAGAATCTATAGAGATAGATCCAAAAGGATGCTTGGCTTGTCCCAGTCCAGGTACATAGAAACTATTGTCAAAAGGTTTGGCATGGAAAATTCCAAAAGAGGTCTCATACCGATGAGACATGGGATATCGCTTTCTACGAGTATGTCCCCAAAGACTCCAGAAGAAAGGGCAAACATGGATATGATACCTTATGCCTCAGCAATAGGGTCTATCATGTATGCCATGCTATGTACTAGGCCTGATATAGCGCATGCTCTGAGTGTCACGAGCAGGTATCAGGCGGATCCAGGCTTGGAGCACTGGAAAGCAGTAAAGTGTATCCTTAAGTACTTGAGAAGGACTAAGGATCTTTTACTAGTATATGGAGGTAATAGCCTTAAGGTTGAAGGCTACACTGACTCAAGTTTTCAGTCTGATGTCGATGATAGCAAGTCGAATTCAGGGTATGTGTACACCTTGAATGGAGGAGCAGTGTGCTGGAAGAGTTCCAAGCAAGATACCACTGCTGACTCGACCACAGAGGCGGAGTACATTGCTGCATCAGATGCAGCAAAGGAGGGAGTCTGGGTCAAGAAGTTCATCACAGATTTGGGAGTCGTGCCAAGTAACGAGGAGCTGACTTCCTTATATTGCGACAACTACGGGGCGATTACTCAAATAAGGGAACCCGGGTCTCATCAGAAGTGTTCTGAGGAGGTTACAACTTATCAGAGAGATCGTAACCCGAGGAGATGTAGTAGTGGAAAGAGTTCCATCCGAAGATAACATTGCAGATCCACTGACAAAGCCGTTGTCTCAGATTGTCTATGAGCGTCACAGGAGTCTGATGGGGATCAGACACATAGGTGATTGGCTTTAGGTCAAGTGGGAGATTGCTAGTCATAAGTGCCCAGCAAGCCAATCACGTGAGTGATGGCACGTGTGACTTGATACAGAATCTTTTTGCTTATTATATTTTTGGCGTATATCACTTTATAACTATTGCATAAATGCATATGTATTGTGATGTCCTTGGATTTGTGCAATGGGAATCGGATCGTGATGAGATCACGATAATGAGATCGATTCACCTTTAAACACATATCCTAAATAATCCCGGTCATAGGTTACTCGAGAGGGACATCGTGATAACCGGATAGACTGGTGTGCTGTATACCCGTCTATATGATGGATGCAGCTGGTCTCATAGCTGCTCGTGTAGGGACACTAGGGATACAGTACAGGTGCTCATTGGAGAATGAGTTCACTGATTGATCCGCTTACGGAATGCTGGATGGTTGATGATGCCTTATTGTCAGACAACGATTCCGTAGTCCTAGTGGTGTATCTGGTTCTTAGACTTGAGACACCAAGGATGTCCTGTATGAGTGCTCCACTCTTTGATACCAGACTTATAGGTTTGGCTGTTCCCAGATCTAGTACAGCTGGTCATTGGGAGTGGTAGTCGACCTTACGAGGGCTATTGAGTGTCGATAGAGGATCATCCACTCTCGGTATCATGAGAGGAATATCCCATGTGTTCTTGCTCAGACAAATCCCTGGCCAGGGTCATTCGGGTTGAGAGAGAAAGAGTTCTCCGGGAGAATCCGATTAGAGCGAGACTCAAGTAGAAACCGTATGGGTCTGACAGCACCATGCTCGATATACGGTCTCTGGGATATTAGATGGATGAGGGACTATAGGTACATGGTAACTGAGGACAGACAGGTCCAATGGATTGGATTCCCCTGTATCGTCTGGGGACTACGGCGTAGTGGCCTAGTACTTCCGTAGTCGATGAGTCGAGTGAATTATTACAGAGATAATAATTCACTTAGTTAGAAGGAGTTCTGACAGGTATGACTCACGGCCAGCTCGATATTGGGCCTAGAGGGTCACACACATATGGTAGGCATTGCGATGAGTAGAGGTTCGGATATGAGATATCCGACGGAGCCCTTGTCTTATTGGATGCAGATCCAATACCCACTAGGGAAAGGACCCATTAGGGTTTTGACACGGGATCTCTATAAATAGGAGGGATTCACAGCCTCATAGGCTAGAGTCTTTGCTTGCCCTTCCTATTCTCCTCTCCCTCTCCACCTCAGAGTAGGCCTGGAGTTTTGAGGAGCGTCGTCGCAACCCTGCTGTGTGGATCACCGCTAGAGAGGAGGACGCTTGACCTCCTTCACCCTCTCCTGAGGATCTGCAAGGAAACAGGGATATACGATCTCCCTAGGTAACACAATCTCTATACGCAGTTTTGTGTTTTGCGGATTTTGCGCACCAATCTTCGCACGACGACGAACATCTTTTTGGGAATCGGGGATTTTTGTTTTCTTGTTCTTCCGCTGCGCATATGATGTCGCCCCCCATGATTTCCCAACACTTGGGCTCCCATCTTGTTGAAATTTGCTGAGGTTCTCCAGTAGGCTCTTTTTGAAATCATTAAGTGTTTCTTACAATCAATTCTCAATTCTGATTTCTAATGCTTCTATTTATGCTTTCACTGAGTTATTGGTAGCTATTACGTAAGATTGCAAATCTGTAATTTTAACTCTTATTTTTGGTGTCAGGACTAGGGCATCAATCACTGCCCTATTTGGTGCTACTATTGTGACACAGTTTGTGGCAGCACTGTGGGAATGAAGGGTTGCTGCAAGGATGCAGGGATGTAGCTGTAATCGCTGCATGGGAGGCAGCGATGATTGTTGCGGTCGCTGCATGGAGGGATTACTACTACTGAGGGCTGGGAGGCAAAGATGGTGGTACAGCTGTGGGCGGCATCGCCAAGGGCTCGCCGCTACGGTGGCTGTGATGGCGTGGATGGAAGGCAGCATTGCTCTGTCTCTATTGCATTACGAAAGGAGGCACTGGTGAGAGGCAACGATGCTTGTTGCGATCGCTGCATGGAGGGATCACTGCTGCTGAGGTCTGGGAAGCAGCGTTGGTGGTGCAGTTGGGGGCACCACCACCAAGGGCTCGCCGTTGTAGTGGCTGCGACAGAGGAAGAGTTGCTGCCTTGTGTTTCTTTTGCTGCATGAGATGAGAGCGCCGAGGCTAAACAACGACAGTTGCGACTACTGTGACCCAAGGAAACGATCGCTAAGCAGTCGGGTTGTGGCTGCTGTGATGGCAATCGGCAATTACGGCAGCAGAGGCAGAACAAGAGGGAGGTGGCATTGAAGCGGTCGGGGTTGAGGCCGTAGTGGTGGCAATTGGCGGCTGTGGCAACGATGCAGAGCAAGGGGGCTGCGGTAATGGTGCAGAGTAAGGGGGTTGAGGCTACGACAATGATGTACAGCAAGGGGGTTGAGGTGTTGAAGTGGTCAGGGTTAAGGCTACGGTGGAGAAGAGGAATTAGTGGCAGACGTCATCGGCCGGGAAGTTGCGGCAACGGTGGCAAGGGGGCTATGGCAATGGTGTAGAGCAAGGAGGTTGAGGCTGCGGCAATGATGCAGAGGTGCGGTGGGCTGTAGCAGGGGTGTGGGCTGCTAGGAAGCACAAGTGGCAGTACTGGAGAGGAGGAGGTTGGTGGCCGGGGAGCAGCGACGGTGACAAGGATCGACTAGGGGGGGCTACGGCAACAGAGGCCTCTATTTTTGTCGCACCGCAAAAGGAGCCGCTGGCGATGCCGAAGCCTCGCCGAGGGCTGGGATCGACAAGGAGAGGATTACGGCTATTGGCAGCAGTGGTGGTGCTGCTGGGAGCAGCGTCACCAAGGGTCACCGTGAGGAGGGAGGGGTGGCTGCGGCTTCTTCTTCTTCTTCTTCTTCTTCTCTCTTTCTCTCTCTCTCTCTCTATTTTTTTTTTAAGATGAAGATAACTGCAGCGAGGGGGCAGCGACAACGGTTGTGGCTGCTAGCTTGGCAACAACGATGGCAGTGGAGAAGGGGCAATGGTGGTCGCTAGCCGGGACACAGAGGTTCCTTCTCGGTTGAGAAGGATCGACGTTCGTGGTTGCCGGCTTCACCCTTCCTCACATAAATTTCTTTTTTTCTTTTGTTTTTGATAACTACGACAACACTACAGCGAGAACACTAAGGATCATTGCTCTGATACCAAATAATAAGACCCTAGGTTTTATCATGGAAAAAATGGGGGAATGATCACTTCGAGGGGATCGGCCTCCTTGATCGTTTCGAGGGGATTAGCCTCCTTAATCACTTTGAGAGGATCGGCCTCCTTAATCACTTCGAGGAGATCGATCTCCTAGGGTTTGTCTATAGACTGGAATAATATTTCATTAATTGATTGATTGATTAGAAAGGGTTACATCACTATTTATAGAGTTCTACCCAGAGTCTACCAGGACTTGGACTCTTAATAATAATTAAATATTAAATAAACCTCTACCCGACTCTAACTGAACTAAATAGACTTAATAAATAACTGAATTGAACTGACTCAATAAATATTATTCAAAAGCTCAAAAAAAGAGTCCTAACAATAATGTCCAAATTTGCATCAAAAGTTGTATTTGTTTTGGAGTGAAACATACAAAGTTGGGCATTTAACAAAGATGGTTGGCTTTTGGTGAGTGTTACTTATAAAGCTGATTCCATCTCTTCTATGAACATGATCCCTTTTTGCAAGGATCATCTTTAAGGATTTGCTTCCTATTTCAAAATTTTCTAAGGTTTAATACAGTAGCAAAATTTCCTTTTTAAGCATCTCTAATTCTTCACATTTTGTACAAAGAGATAATATTTCATTATCATACTTAATATTTAATCTATTGAATTCACTAACAAGAGAGGCATGCTCCTTTTTTGATAAATTATACTTTTTACTAACTAATTTACATTCATTAAATAAATCATGAAAATCATTCAACAATTCATCAAAGGATAAATGAGCTTTGATTGAGTTACATACCTCATCGCTAAGCATCATTAAAGAGTAGTTAGTAACTTCTTTGTTGGTTGGCTCCTCATCTTCTGATATGCTTGAATCGTCCGAAGTAACTTTTAGCGCTTTTTTCTTCTTCATTTGCTTCTTCTTCACTTGGGGACATTCACTTTTGAAGTATCCCGACTTTTTGCATTCGTAGAAAATTATATGGTCCTTTTTAAGTTCATTTTTGTTTTGAATGTTATGTTTAGTTTTGTTTCTTTTTATGAATTTTTAAATTATATTGTTAGAAGTGCCAAGTCGTCATCATCATCATCATCACTTGAGTTTTCTCTCAAGTGGTCTTCTTGAGTTCGAAGTGTTAAATCCTTTATGTTATTTGGAAGGTTATTCTTTAGTTTTTCATGTGCATTTTATGTCATTTCATAGGTCATCAAAGACTTGATAAGTTCTTCGAGCGGAAAGTTGTTCAAGTCCTTAGCTTCTTAAATTGTAGTTACTTTAGGTTCTCAACTCTTTGGAATTGATATTAATATCTTGTTAACCAAGTGCTTTTAGACCACTGACGACATTCGTAAATTGGGTGTACATGTCTCCAATGGTCTCACTTGGTTTCATGCAAAACAATTCATAACTATAAACCAAAAGATTGATTTTTGACTCCTTAACCCTACATGTGCCTTCGTGTGTGATTTCAAGTATATGCCAAATATCATAAGCCATTTTGCAAATAGAAACTCTATTGAATTCATTTTTATCTAAAGCATAAAATAAAGTATTCATAGCTTTGGCATTCAAAGAGAAAGTCTTCTTCTCCAAATCATTCCAATCGTTCATTGGAAGAGAAGACTTTTGAAATCCGTTTTCATCAATATTCAATAATTCAAAATCCATAGAAATAAAGAAAATCCTCATTCTAGTTTTTCAATATGTGTAATCCGTTTCATTGAACATGGGAGGATCTGCGACAGAATGACCTTCTTGATTGCCAGCAAAAGCCATCTCTCTTGGGTTTTAAGCCAAATTGAGAGTAGCCTGGCTCTGATACCAGTTATTAGGATCAATATGACACTAAAAGGAGGCGGGTGAATTAGTACATCGATAAAAATGATGGTTGTGATTCCAAATCTTTCCAAGTTGACAAAAATGTAACGAAGAAATCATATCGAGAAGATGTCAACTTGAAGTAAATGTACAATGTGTTAGGATCAAGAGCGTACTAAGAGGGGGGGGAGGGGGGTGAATTAGTGCAGCAGAAAACTTTTACTATTTCAAAAACCTTATTTCGATTAAAGCCGACTTAACGAGAATGATTTCAACTCAATTCGTTTCGGAAGGAATTTGAGCTTGAAGTCTTAAGTGAAAATGCAAGAGAGGACTAAGGTGATTTGCAACAATGTAAATCACACAAATGAAAAAATATAGATTTCGTAAAGTCTTCGTAGAAAGCTGATCTCAGAAGATATTTTACGTCAAAGTGAATGTAGACATATTTAAAGCACAATAAGGAGGAGAGGCAGTTTGCTATAAAGGAAAGATGCTCAAAATAAATGCAAACCGAGATTTTAGAGTAATTCGATCAACGTGACCTACATCCACTATCGGCTTCCTCCTCTGATGAGGTTACCGGCGGTCACTAGAGGCCTTCCTTCAATAAGCAAAGGCCAACCACCCTTTTACAGCTTTTCTCCTTTTGATGGGCTTAGGAGACAACCCTTACAAGTTTCACTCCTCTCTTGAATGATCTCAACACTTAGAAGAAAGAAGGAGAAGAACTCTAGCTTTTACAACACTTTAAGGCCTCAAACTCGAGTATTTCAAGAATTTCGTTGCCCTTTCATGTAGGAAAGGGTGGGGTTTTTATAGGCCCCAATGAGTTTAAAAATGAAGCCTAAAAGTGTTCATTCCCAGATTTCAGGGGTCCTAGCGGTGCCACCGCCATTACTGGGTGGTATTGCCACCTGTCATCGGACACTGAGCGGTACTACCACTCAGTTTGGGCAGTATTACGGCCTAACAGCGCTCGAAGACCGAGCTCAGGCGGTACCACCGCCTAACAAGGGTGGTACCACCGCTAGCAACAATAACTACCGATGGTACCAACGTCTAATAGGGGCGGTACTACCACCTAGAATCCATAGGAGACCAAGTCTCCTGGGCGGTGCCACCACCAGCCAGGAATTCTGGGTCCGAATGGGCTGTTCCATTCAACCCAATTTGTGTCTGTTGAGGGCCCAGTTGGCCCCTAATTAAGTTAGTGGGATTACCTCGCAACCCTAACTTAATATATACTCTAACTGTGATAATTACGATATGATTACTGCAATCCTGTGTTTTGGTGCGTCAATCGCTTCTTCCGGTGAGCTTTCGACATACTTCCGGCGAACATCCGACGAACCCCCGGCGGACTCCCGGCAAGCTCCTGGACTTCGCGACGATCTTCTTGGCGAGTTCTGATGAGCTTCTATGGCAAGCTCTTGAACTTCTCGGTTGGTTCCCGTAGAACTTCCGATGAACGTCTGGACTTCTGACGAACTCTCGTACTCCCAACGTGATCTTAATCTTGACTCCGGCACAACACCTGCTGCATGTCTTACTGCCATTGTAGTTAATCCTGCACACTTTTATCAATATATAGATTAGATCAACAAATGATAATTGACTTCATCAACAAAATCCGAGATTCAACAATCACCCCCTTTTTGATGATGACAATCAATTGATGATGGAGTTAACCTTAACTCCCCCTATCTATATGCTATACTTGAGAAAAGTCATTCTTGAATTCAAAATCTTTGAATTCAAGAGACATATTGATAAGTTAAGTTCATTTAAACTTATCAATACACCTATCATGATTCCTATCATGATGTAACTTTCTGAAAATGATGTCAAGGCATGACAACTATTTTCAAGTCTTATATTTTAAATATGAAGGATAACAATTATAGCATTTCATTCTATGACAAGATATTAATTTGTAATATTTCAAATTAAGCTCTAGACATCTTATCATAATGCAAACATTTAAGTGTAAAATTGCATAAATTTATCATCAATTTACCATATTTTTCTCCCCCTTTGTCATCAACAAAAAGGAGAATGATTCAACAATATATGCAAGTGTCGTAATAATTCATGTCACACAAAAAATCAAACCAATCATTTTTAAAGCATTCATGATATGGTATCATTCAAAAGTTCTCATATTAAAGATATAGCTTTCATTACTTCTTCCTTTTTCTTTATCATCAAAACTTTGTATGAAGGAGAAAAGTAAGGAGGAAAAGCCATTGAGAACCAACTTTGAATGAAGTTAAAAATGATAAGAGATTTTCATTTCATTTTTCATTCAAATGATAAAATCATACTTCATTTTTCACAAGGATCAAGATATACATGTGAAATTAAATCCTTGCAAGTGTTTATCTAAAAAAAAGTCTTCCTTCATCAAGAAGGAATTCATGTGAAAGAATGATTACATAAAATCCATTTCTCAATAAAAATTCACAAAAGATAAGTCCATGAGAGATGCATTTGTCAATTAATTCCATGTATCAAAAATCATTAAGTGATGGAGCATGGATATGAAATAAATTTGGTATGGCCTAGGCTCATGAAAGCTCCATTCAAGAAATACATAAAATTCAAAAAAGAAATACAATAAAATCATGCATTCAGACAATGTTTTGTTATAGCTTTTCAATTACAATCATGAAGGTAAATATATTCATCATCATGAAAATTTTTAGCATCAAGGCACAAAATTTCCAACATTAAAGTAAACATGTTATTGAAGCACACAAACTTATGTAGAATTCGTATCATGAAATTTTCAACACTGAATCAAGAAAGTCCGAAAACGAAATAAATTCATGTATTTGGATAAATCAACATTCCTAATTCTCTTCTAATAAAATCAAATTGTTCTTCACTTAAAAGCTTTGTAAAAATATCAGCCAATTGATGTTTTGTATCAATAAACTCTAGGATTACATCATGATTAGTGACATGATTTCATATAAAGTGATGCCTAATGTCAATATGTTTTGTTTTAGAGTGTTGAATGTGATTCTTTGTTAGACATATTTCACTTGTGTTATCACATTTAATGAGGATATTTTTAAGATGAATCTTATAATCCTCTAAAGTGTTTTTCATTCACACAACTTGTGCACAGCATGCACTAGCTGTAATGTACTCAGCTTCGGTTGTAGATAGTGCAACCAAGTTTTGTTTCTTGGATGACCAAATAAGTGTATGTCCCAAAAATTGACATGTTCCTGATGTGCTTTTTCTATCTAGTCTACATCCAGCAAAATCCGCATTAGTATAAGCAATTAGCTCAAAATTCTTGGATTTTGGATACTATAATCCTAGATTTGTGATACCTTTAAGATATATAAGTATCCTCTTAACTACTTTAAGATAAGATATCTTAGGATTAGATTGAAACCTAGCACAAAGACCTACACTAAACATGATATCTGGTCTTATTGCGGTGAGGTATAGTAGACTTTTTATCATACCCTTATAAGCTTTTTGATTAAAGCTTTCTCCACTTTCATCAATTTCTTACTTAGTGGAGGTGCTCATAGGAGTGTTGATAGCTTTTGAGCTATCGATATTAAACATTTTTAGTAAATCTAAATTATATTTTATTTGACTAATAAAGATGTCATTACTTAGTTATTTAATTTGTAACCCCAAAAAGAAGGTTAATTCTCCCATCAAACTCATTTCAAATTCAAGACTCATACTCTTAGCAAATAATTCACAAAGAGATTCATTCGTGGAACCGAAGATAATACCATCAACATAAATTTGAACAATAAGAAAATAAATTTCAAAATTTTTGATAAATAATGTAGCATCAACCTTGCATTTAGAGAAATTATTTTCAATAAGAAATGAACTAAATCTCTCATACTAAGCCCTTGAGACTTGTTTTAAACCATAGAGAGCTTTAGTCAATTTAAATACATGATTAGGGAGACTATTATTCTCAAATCCGGGAGGTTGTTCAACATAAATTTTAGAAATAAAGTCATTAAGAAAAACACTTTTAATATCCATTTGGAACAACTTAAAATTATTACTACAAGCATAGGCAAGGAGCATCCTTATGGCTTCTAATCGAGCCACAAGAGCGAACGTTTCTTCGTAATCGATACCTTCTTCTTGGTTGAAACCATTGGCTACTAATCTAGCCTTGTTTCTAACTATGATACTAGATTCATCTTACTTGTTTCTAAAGACCCATTTAGTACCAATAACTAAATGGTGATTTAGCCTAGGAACATACTTCCATATCTTATTTCTCTCAAATTGAATTAACTCATCTTGCATTACGATAATCCATGAATCATCTTTCATGGGTTCGTCAATACATTTAGGTTCAATTTATGAGAGAAAAGTGACGTTGGCACAAAAAAATTTAAGAGAACATGTTTGAACCCCTTTAGATTTGTCTCCTATGATTAGCTCCTTAGGATGAGCATCTACATACTTTCAATCTTTACGTAAGGATGTTTCGGAAGTGGATGCATCCAAGTTGCTAGTCTGAGAAGGGGTTTCATTTAAATTCAAAGTATCAAAATTAACATCATTATTAAAATTATTTTTCTTAATTTCGGAAATCTCATTAAAAACAACATGAATAGATTCTTCTATAATTAAAGTTCGTATATTAAAGATACGAAATGCTTTAGAAATCGAAGAATAGGC
This sequence comes from Musa acuminata AAA Group, assembly GCF_036884655.1. NCBI lineage: Eukaryota > Viridiplantae > Streptophyta > Magnoliopsida > Zingiberales > Musaceae > Musa > Musa acuminata. The sequence goes on along the minus strand of NC_088358.1, from coordinate 12,470,702 downwards.
AAGAAAAATTTCTTCATCGGATTTAGAATCAAATTTTCCTAAGGCATCTTTTTCATTCAAATTTTGCTAGCATGACCTAATCTCCTATGCCAAAGCCACGCATCGTCATTCATTATCGAAAAACATATTTCATTGCAAAGATCATTGATGTTAATGGTGTATATGTTATTTTATTTTAATGCAATCATATATGTGTTTTTGTGTGGTTTTTCAATAATGGAAGCATTAGATTCGAATTTAATAATATATCCTTTATCACACAATTGACTAATGCTTAAGAGGTTATGTTTTAAACCATCAACTAACAAAACATCTTCAATAAAGAAGTTGGATTTATTACCTATGGTTCTTTTGCCAATGATTTTACCCTTGTTGTTATCTCTGAAGGTGACATATCCTTCGTCTATGCTAGTGAGCTTAGAGAATTGAGATGGATCTCCGGTCATATGCCTTGAGCATCCACTATCAAGGTACCATCTCTTGCTCCTAGCTTATGATGATATACTTTTCTACAAATGAGGATGATTTTTAGGTACCCATTTGATCTTGGGTGCCTTAAAAATCGATCTAAATTGCTTGTCATGTTGCATGGAGTTCTTTATGGTTCCTTTAGGAACCCAAATCAATTTGTTTGGACTAATCTTCTTGAATGGATAATGATAAGCTCTATGTCCATGTTTGCAACAAAAGTTGCATTTATTTTGGTGTGAAATATATAAGATAGGGCCTTTAATAAAGGTGGTTGGATTTTGTTGAGAGCTCTTTGCAAATCCGATTCCACTTCTTTTATGAACATAACCCTTATTGGTAAGGATCATGTTCAAGGACCTGCTACCAACCTCAAATTTCTTCAAGATATTCTTGAGCAGCAAGTTCTCCTTTTGAATTATTTCTAAATCATGGCATTTCATACATGGAGCTAAACTATCATTATGCTCAATTTTTAATTTATTAAAATTACTAACAAGAGAATCATGCTCCTTTTTTAATAATTTATATTTTCTACTAATTATCTTACATTCATCAAATAAATCATGAAAAGAATTTAATAATTCATCAAATGATAAATTTACATCAATTGAACTTGATACCTCCTCTCCAATGGCCATTAGTGCATAATAAGCAACTTGCTTGGTGTTGGGCTCCTCTTCTTCGGATACGCTTAAGCCATCCCATGTTGCTTTGAGCACCTTCTTCTTTGGTGTTATCTTCTTGGCTTGGGGACATTCACTTTTATAGTGTCCCGACTTCTTGCATTCATAGCAAATTACTTGGTCTTTTTTAGGTTCAAATTTATTTTTAGTGTCATTTTTAAATTTATTTCTTTTAATAATTTTTTTGAATTTCCTTGTTAAAAGTGCCAAGTCATCATCAAAGTCCTCATCACTTGAGTTTTCTCTCAAGTGGTCTTCTTGAGTTCTAAGTGTCATATCCTTCTTGTTCTTTAGAAGGGTGTCCTCATACTTTTCATGAGCTTTGCATATCATTTCATAGGTCATTAGTGACCCAATTAATTCTTTAAGAGAAAAGTTATTTAAATCTTTGGCATCTTGAATGACCGTGACTTTAGGGTCTCAACTCTTTGGGTGTACATGTCTCCTATGGTCTCACTAAGTTTCATTCGAAATACTTCATAAGAATGTACTAAAAGGTTGATTTTTTACTCTTTCACTCTGCTCATGCTTTCATGAGTCACTTCGAGTGTGCCAAATATCAAAAGTCGTTTCACAAATCGAAACACGATTGAACTCGTTTTTATCTAGTGAACAAAACAAGGTATTCATAGCCTTGGCATTTAACGTGAAAGTCTTCTTCTCCAACTTATTCCAATCATCCATTGAAAGAGAAGACTTTTGAAAACCATTTTCAACAACGTTCCAAGCTCAAAATCCATAGAAATAAGGAAGATTCTCATTTGAGTCTTCCAATAAGTGTAATCCGTCCCATTGAACATGGGTGGACGTGTAATTGAGTGACCCTCTTGGTTTCCGACAAATGTCATCTCTCTTGGGTTTAATCCAACTGAGAGTAAACCTCGCTCTGATATTTTACATCAAAGCGAATGTAGACATATTTAAAGCACAGTAAGGAGGAGAGGCAGTTTGCTATAAAGGAAAGATGCTCAAAGTAAAAGTAAATGCAAATTGAGATTTTAGAGTGGTTTGGTCAATGTGACCTACATGCACTATCGGCTTCCTCCTCTAACGAGGTTACCAGCGTCCACTAGAGGCCTTCATTCAATAGGCGAAGGCCAATCACCCTTTTACAGCTTATCTCCTTTTGACGGGCTTAGGAGACAACCCTTACAACTTTCACTCCTCTCTTAAATGATCTCAACACTTAGAAACAAGGAGGAGAACTCTAGCTTTTACAACACTTTAAAGCCTCAAGACTCAAGAGTATTTCAAGAATTTCATTGCTCTTTCATGCAGGAAAGGGTAGGGTTTTTATAGGCCCCAATAAGTTCAAAAATGGAGCCTAAAAGTGACTATTCTTAGATTTCTAGGGTCTTGGCAGTACCACCGCTATTACTGGGCGGTACTGCCACCTATCATCGGACACTGAGTGGTACTACCACTCAGTTTGGGTGGTACTACTGCCTAATAGTGCTCGAAGACGGAGCTCAGGCGATACCATCGGCTAACAGGGGTGGTACCACCGCTGGCAGCAATAACTACCGGTGGTACCACTGCCTGACAAGGGCGGTACTACCACCTAGAATCCCTTGGAGATCGAGTCTCCTAGGCGGTGCCACCGCCGGCCCTGGCAGTGCCACTGCCGGCTAGGAATTCTGGGTCCGAATGGGTTGTTCCATTCAGCCCAATTTGGATATGTTAAGGGTCCAGTTGGCCCCTAATTAAGTTAATGGGATTATCTCTCAACCCTAACTTAATCTATACTCTAACTATGATAATTATGACATGATTACTACAATTTTGTGTTTCGGTGCATCAATTGCTTCTTTTGACGAGCTTCCGGCATACTTCTGGCGAACATCTGACGAACCCTCGACGATGCTCCGACGGACTCCCGGCAAGCTCTTGGACTCCGTGACAATCTTCTTGGTGAGTTCCGATGAGCTTCTATGGCAAGCTCCTGGACTTCTCGGTTGGTTCTTGTAGAACTTCCAATGAACGTCCGAACTTTCGATGAACTCTCGTACTCCCAACGTGATCTTGATCTTGACTCCGGCACAACACCTGCTGCATGTCTTACTGCCATCATAGTTGATCCTGCGTACTTTTCTCAACATATAGATTAGATCAACAAATGATAATTGACTTTATTATCAAAATTTGAGATTCAATACAATGTTGAGTACAGCTAAGTAATGAAAGTAAGCAGTAAGGAAAGAACACACCAGATTTATAGTGGTTTGGTCATTGTGACCTATGTCCACTTCTGATTCCTCCTCCGTCGAGGTCACCGATATCCACTAATAGTCTTTCATTAGTAGGCGAGGAACAACTACCCTCTTACAACACTTTTTCCTTTTCATGGGCTTAGGAGACAACACTTGCAAGCCTCACACCTCACTTGAATGATCACAAGACTTAGAAAGAGAGGAGGACACTTAGCACTTTTACAACACTTTCACACACTGACACTTTAAGATTTTTTTTCATATTTTGTTGCTCTTTCATAGAGAAAAGAGTGGGGTATTCATAAGCCCCAATAGCTTTAAAATTAGAGCAAAAAAGTGTCTTATCCCAGATTTTCGGGGTACCGACAGTACCACTACCATTATTGGATGGTACTACCACCTACAGACTGACATTAGGCGTTACCACTGCCTAGTCTAGTGATACTACTGCCTGACACTCTAACAATAGGTGGTACCACCACCTAGTCTAGCGGTACTCCCGCTTGACAAAACCTCAGAGACTGGGTTTTGGCGGTACCATCGCCTGACAATATTAACTGTCGACGATACTACCATCCAGACCGCCTAGGAGGCTGAGCCTCAGGTGGTTCCACTACCAGCTCCGGCGGTGCCACCGCTTGACTAGGCTCTAGGTCATTGTTTGGGCCATTAGTCTAGCCCACACTAGCCTTAAATAGGGCCCAATTGTCTCCTAATTGAGTTAGTGGGATTACCTCCTAATCATAACTTAATCTAAGTTCTAACTATGACAATTAAGGCATTAACTAAGCAATCTTTATCTGATATGTCAATTGTTCTTCTGGTAAAATCTCAATGAACTTCCGGTGAACTCTCGGCAAGCTTTTGGCGAACTCTCAATGAATTCTTGGCAAACTCCTGATGAACTCTCAGTGAACTCATGATGAACTCTTAGCAAGCTCCTAATGAACTCTCGGCGAGCTTCCGACACATCATCCAAATCTTTGACGTATCGTCCAATCTTTGACTCCGACCCAACATCTACTTTATGCCTTATTCATTATCGTAGTTAATCCTACAACACTCTTATCAATATAAGGATTAGATCAATAATTTATCAATTGATTTCATTATCAAAATCTGAGATTCAACATGTTTAGTATTGGATTATGTGCTAGCTTTTAATCTAATCTGAAGTAATCTCACCTAAAAGCTATTAAGAGGATTTTAGATATATAAAAGGAACTTCTAATCTAGGATTATAGTATCCAAAATCTAAAACTTTGAATTAATTACTCATGTCAATGTAGATTTTGCTGGACGTAGAGTAGATAGAAAAAGCACATTAGGAACATGTCAACTCTTAGGCCATGCACTTGTCTCTTGGTCTTCCAAGAAACAAAATTTGATTATATAATCTATAGTTAAAGCTGATAATATAGCAATAGGTGCATGTTGTGTACAAGTTATATGGATGAAAAACATATTAGAAGATTATGGAATTCATTTGAAAAACATATATATAAAATATGATAACACTAGTGCAATATGTTTAACAAAAAGTCTCATTCAACACTCTAGAACTAAACATATTGATATTAGACATCATTTTATTAAAGAATATGTTAATAACCATTATATATCTTTAGCATTTATTGATACAAAACATCAATTAGCTGATATGTTTACAAAACTTTTAAATGAGGAATAATTTGATTTTATTAGAAGAGATTTAGGCATACTAAATCTTCCAAATGCATGAGTTCCTATTATATATTTTTTGGATTTCTCATTTTTTTTTAAAATTGAGTTTTCTTTTTATCGAGATCATTTCCTATCACCTTCTTGAAATTTTAATCATGGTTTTTTGATCCTTCACGAAAGAAGAGTTTTTATTCATGGACTATTGATATACTTGATCTTTTATGCGATAATAATTTCCTATGAATAATTCTTCCTTCTATTTACAAGAATAGGGATTTGATTCATGAATTTTTAGTATGCACATTTTGATCTTTTATATGATGAATCATTTCTCTTTCTATTTACGAAAGTAGAAGATTCATGGACTTTTGGTTCTTATAACTTGATCCTTCTCGTGATGAATGAATTCCTCATTTCTTCTTACTCTTTTTCTTATTTTTATGATAAAAGGAAGAAAGAAACTTGCTAGCATATCATGAAAAGCAAAAATGCTAACTTGCGGAAGATCCAAAAAGTGCTTAAACATCTAAAGAGAAGTGCTAGCTTGCCCATTTCAAAAAGCAAAAGTAGTTATCTTACAAAATTTTTGATTAACTTCTAATTTCACAAATTTGCTAGCTTGCATAAATTGGTGTAAAACTTACTTGTATAGTTTAAAATACTTATTGAATGATTCTCCTTTATGTTGATAACAAAGGGGGAGAAATGATGAATGTTTGTAATCATAATGTTAAATTTAGTATAAGTAATAGATGGTTAAAAAATGCTTTAGTATCATGTATGTTATACCCAAAATGATTGAAAATATGAATGCTTTGGTATCATAAATGCTATGACCAAAATAATGTTAATTTTGGTATCATGTATGAAGTGATGAATGCTTTAGTATCATGTGGGTTATGCCCAAAGTGATTTGTTATCATGCATGAAGTGATGAAATTATGCATGTTATACTTTGATGATTTGAAACTATGATGATGCACGATGTATGAAATTTTGATATATTGCATTTAATCACTATGATCAAAATTATTTCACTTGAATTCAAAGGTTATGATTCCTTTTGAATTCAAGTTTGCCTTCTCTCAATATGACATATAGATGGGAGAGTTACAGTTAACTCCATCATCAATTGGTTATCATCATCAAAAATGGGGAGATTATTAAATCTTAAATTTTGATGATGAAATTAATTGGTGAATTAATGATCTAATCCATGTGTTGAGATAAGGGATGCAGGACTAACTACGATCGTGAGATAGGCAAAATGATTAAAGAAGAATCTAATGTTGGGCTAGAGTCAATAAATGAGCATTAAGCTCATTAGAAGTTCGTCAGGAGTTCACTAAAAGCTCACTAGAAGTTCACCAAAAGATCGCTTGAAGTTTGTCGAAAGTTCACTAAGAGTTCGGTTAAATAATTGACATACCGAACAACTTAGATTGCTTGTATCATTATTGTTTTAACCTTAACTATCATAGTTAGGACTTTGAATTGAGTTAGTTTTGGGAGAAATCATACTAACTCAATTAGGGACCAACTAGGCCCTAAAAAGGGTTGAATTAGGTCAGTTGGATAGCTTATTCAGCCACTTGGAGCCACGTTAGGCGGTGGCACCACCCAGACTAGTCGATGGAACCACTTGAGGCTCAGCCTCCCAACCAGTCTGGGTGGTGGTACCGCCAATAGTTAATGCTGCTAGGCAATAGTACCTCCCTGTCAAGAAGTTGTACCGCTAGAGCTCGATCTCCAAGGCTTTGTTAGGCGATTGTACCACCCAGACTAGGTGGTGGTACCACCTAGTGTCAGTCTACAAAAGGTGGTACTACCCAATAATGGCGATGGTACTACCAATACCTTGAAAATCAAGGATGAGACACTTTTTGACTCTATTTCTGAAGTCATTGGGGTTTATAAATACCCCTCTTTCCTGCATGAAATGGCACGAAAGTGTAAACAGAAGGCTTAAGATTTTGAGTTGTAAAAATATCGAAGAAGTACTAAGTGTCCTCCGCCTCCTTTAGCTTTGTGATCATTCAAAGAGGGGTGTGAGGCTTGTAAAGGTTGTCTCCTAAACTTGTGAAAAGGAGAAAGAGTTTAAGATGATAGTTGGTCTTCACCCATTGAAGGAAGACCATTAGTGTACGCCGATGGCATTGATGGAAGAGGAATCAAGAGTGGACGTAGGTCAGGATGATCGAACTACTATAAATATGTTATGCATTCACTTTCTGCTCTCCATTACTATTGTTCTTTGTTTTAATTACTTATTACATTTACTTCAAGTGAATCACACTTTCGGTATCATTTTCGATATGGGTTTCATCGAATCAAGCTTTTCCAAATCATTGAAGTTTTTCGAATCGAAATAATTTTTAGCGTAAGCACTAATTCACCCCCCCCCATCTTATTGCCAATTTCGGTCCTAACAATGAGTGCATCCGAATATGAGGCTGCAAACTATGCTTTAGGGGCTTTCGACATCAAGGTAAGTGACTTAATCAAAATCCCTTTACTTTACTATAAAATTACTTGATGCATTTAATGAGTTATTTTTAAGTTAGTAAGAAATATAAAATGTAAAAGAAAAAAGTGGGAGGATGGGATCATGCTTCTTTTTCTATGGAATTTGAAAAATTAAAAAATAAATATGATAATTGCATGTTAACCTTTTGCATTCAATATAAAGAATTAGATTCATGAAAAAAGGAAAATTTGTTATTACAATAGACTTTAGAAAAATTTAAAATTGGAAGCAAATATTTAAACATGATTCTTTTTTGTTATCAAAACTTTAGGTCATGTACATAGAAAAGTAGGAATCGATTTTGTGAGTAGCAACACTCAACAAAAACCAATTTTATTTGTTAAAGGATCCACATTACATGTTTCTCCTAAGGTTAAGTATAATTTTTATGGTAGATGTAGTTATTTTATTTTTAAATATTCATTTAAAAAGTATGACTCACATAAATTGGTTTGGATTCCTAAAAAAACCATGAATGTCTTAATATCAAAAATTAAGATTAGTAGATCCAACCATGAGGGGCCCAAAGCTAAATGGGTACTTAAAACAAACTCACCCTTCTTGTAGACATCTTTAAAATCAAAAGCTAGGAACAAAAGATGATATTTTGATTGTGGATGCTCGTGGCTTATGATTGAAGATCCAATACATTTTTTCAAAGCTCAATGGTTGAAATAATAAAGAAAAGATCAATATAATTAGAATTATTAATAAATCTTTTGATTGAATATGTTTTATTTTTTAATGTGTTATACTATTGATCTTGTCATGATAAAATTTATTTTTTGGTTTTAAACAAGGATGCCTGTTTATATTTGGGATAAAAGACAAAGGCATATTTATATAAAATAAATCACATAAATTGAAACACATAAAAAGGAATATATTTTTCTTAAAAATTTCTCTATCTCTATCTTATCAATTTTTCAATAAGAGATTGATTAATCTATTTATGTCATTTTAAATCTCTTGAAAGTGATTTTGTTAATTTAACGATTTGAATTTGATTAAGTTTTATCAAAGTCATGGTATTAATTTCTCATTATTTATAACTTGAAATCTTTTATTAATTTCCTTCTTAATATCTAAGAGAAGATTTATTTAAATGAATCATGGTTTTTCTTTTGATTTCTCAGAATTATAACTTGAGATTTTTTTTATGAATCAAGATCATTTACTATAATTATTTCTTTTCGCTATTTGACTTATCTAAATAAACTATGATATGTCACTTAACATTTTGATGTTTACAACTTGAGCTTTATTATGTAAAATTTCTTTGTATTTATGGTTGTAAACATTATGTCATGATTAGAGCATTGATGTGAAAAAAAAAAATTGTACCCAACTTAGGCAAATTATTAAATCTCCCAAATGCATAAATTCTTCTAATATATTTTTCGGATCATTATCTTAATTCCTCAGTTTTTATGACTTGAGTTTTCTTTTTGAATCAAGATAATTTCCTATCATTCCTTCTATTTATAAAAGAAGAGATTTGTCGACTCATGGTCCTTCAATATTCATGACTTGATTTTTTATTTTTAATGATGAAATATTGATGTAAATTTATCTTGTTATTAATATTAGTCATGATTTAAAAATTAATGTAAAGGAAAAATAATTATAACATTGTATTCTTCTCTTTTTTTTTACAGTAACAAAGGGGGAGAATGTCTTGCTAGCTTAAACATCACAAAGAAAAGAAAATTTGCTAGCTTGCAATCTCAAGAGAAGCAAAAGTACTATATTGCCCATCTCAAGAAGTAAAACTTGCAAAACTTGCATATCTCAAAAGAGAAGCAAGAATTATGAGCTTGTACATTTCAAGTAGAAGCAAATATTGCTAATTTTCATATCCCTAAAACTTGCTAGCTTGCATGTTCCAAAATGATGATATATGTATGCAATGATGTTTCAAAAACTTGAAATTATGTATATAATGCAATGATTTGAAATTATATCTAAAAAATTTACTAGTTGCACTTCTCCTTTTTGTTAATGACAAAGGGGGAGAAGGTATGATGATGATCATGCATGGTATAATAAAATTTGATTATGTATGATGGTTTGGATGCAATACTTGATCTTACGATGTAAGTAATGATATGATGTATTACATATAATCCATGATTGAAATTATGGCATATTGATAGGGGGAGTTTAGTTTAAACTACATCATTGTCATCGTCAAAAAGTGAAAAATTATTGAATTTCTAATTTTGATGATGAAATCAATTGATGAGTTAACGATATACTATATTTTGAGTGACATAGGACTGATTTCAATCAGAGAAAGATAAATCAATTAAAGTAGTAGAATCAGATGTTGAGTCGGAGTGGAATATGTCAAGAGATTAGACATCAAGTTAAAGGATCGGTCGATGTTTCGATAGAAGGACTTCGTGTCATGAGTTTGGGTATTGGGCCAGAAGGATCAGATATTGCACCAAGGAGATCGGATGTTGTAGTGGTCAATATACTGATTAGACAATATGTCGTAAGAGAGGACAAAGTGTGAAAGGATCAAACGAAGCGCTAGATAAACCAATGATATGTCAGACACTGTAGTATTCTATTTGTAATCGATTGTGTCTAGATTGTAGTCATAATTATAATTGAGTTGGTTTTGGGGTGAAATAATGTAACTCAATTAGGGGCCAATTAGGCTTGAGTTGGGACTGTTTTGGGCCAAGTTAAAGGCCCATTTGGTCACCCAATGTTAGGTGGAACCACCTATGAGTTGAAAAAGTCAAGAACACACTTTTCTAAGCTATTAGACAGTAGTACCACTAGACTAGGCAATGGTACCACTAAACTAGGTAGTGGTACCGCCCAGTGGCAATGCTGTAGGAAATGGTATCACCCAGCATAGGCGGTGGTACCACTAGGACTCGATAAACCCAAGATAAGACCTTATTTGGCTCTATTTTTGAAGTCATTTGGAGTCTATAAATATCTTACCCTTTCTTACTTAGGACAACATGAATTCGAGTGAAAACGAAGGAAAGGATACTTGAGAAAAAAATTAAAAACTCTCTTAGGATTTAGAGTCTCCTTCTCCTAGAGTTAGAATTTTTTTAAGGGAGGAGTGAAGTCTAAAAAAGAGGTGTAATGGTTCTCTATTTGTTGAATCTCGTATTTTGATGATGAAACTACTTGATATATGTTTATGATTTAATCTGCGTTTTGAGTGACGCAGGATGCTTTGATCAGGATGAGACAATTAAAGCAGGAAAATCATGTTGTGCCGGAGGAACATGTCAGAAGATTGGACGTCGGGCCGGTGGATCGGTCGACGTATCGACAGAAGGCTTCGGGCCGTGGACTCGGGCATCGGGCCAAGTAGAGCGGGTATTGTGCCAAGGATATCGGAGTTGCGGAGTCAACTGGCCGATTGGGCAATAGGCCGCAGGAGAGGACGATGCGCCGAAGAATCAGACGAAGCGTCGAGGGACCAATGACATGCCGGACAACTTGGTTAATTGCTTAGGATTAATTGTCTCGATCGAAGTTTTGTTTTAAGTGTGCAGGATTAACTACGATGAAAGATAGACAAGCAGCAGGAGTTGCGCCGGAGTCAAGTTCATGATCACGTTGGGAGTTCGAGAGTTCGACGGAAGTACGGACGGTCGTCGGAGGTTCTGCGAGAACAGATCCGAGAAGTCCAGAAGCTTGCCAAGCGAAGCTCGTCGGAACTCGCCAAGTGGATCGTCGCAAAGTCCAGGAGTTTGCCGGAAGTCCGCAGAAGCATCACCGAGGGTTCATCGGATGATCGACGGAAGTTCGCCGGAAACTCGCCGGAAGAAGCGATTGACGTACCGAAGCAAAGCTGCAGAAATTGTCTTAGATTTAATCGTAGTTAGCACGGTGATTAAGTTAGAAATGGGAGGTGATCCCATTAGCTTAATCCTGGGGCAATTGGGCCCCTGAAGAACTCAAGTTGGGTCGAATGGTTCAACCCATTCGAACCCAAGTAGCTGTGGGAGGTGCCACCGTCCAGGCTAAGTCTCCCAGCGAGACTGGGCGGTGCAACCGCCCCAGCCAAGAGGTGCAACCGCCCAGGGCTCAGTCTCCAAGCGAGACTGGGCGGTGCAACCTCCTCTGTCGAGAGGTAGCACCGCCAGAGCTCAAGTTCCGAGCTCTGGCAGGCGATGCAACCACCGAGCTCGGTCTTCGAGCTCTAGCAGAGAGCTGCAACCTCTCTAGACAGGAGATGCACCGCCTGAGCTCGGTCTTCGAGCTCTGGCAGAGTGGTGCAACCACCTCTGGCAGAGAGGTGCAACCACCTCTGGCAGAGAAGAGAAACTTCTCTGGTCAGGAGATGCACCGCCTGAGCTCGGTCTTCGAGCTCTGGCAGGAAGGTGCAACCACCCCTGACAGAGAAGGTGGAACCGTCCGAGCTCAGTCTTCGAGCTCTGCCAGGCGGTGCCACCTCTCCAGTCGAGAGGTGCAACCGCCTGAGCTCAGACTTCGAGCTCTGCCAGGCGGTGCCACCTCTCCAGTCAAGAGGTGCAACCGCCTGATCCCGGAATTCCGGGATTTGATCGTTTTGAGCTCGAAATTTGAATTGGGTTGGGGCCTATAAATACCCCACCCATTCAGCACTGAAAAGATACAGACCTACACCGAAATCTTGATCTTTTCTGTGATTCTAAGAGCTCAAAAGTGTTGTAAAGCCTTTAAGTCTCCTCCTTCTGTTCTTCAAGTTTTCAGTTGTAAAGTGAGGAGAGAAAGGTCTGTAAAGGTTGTCTCCTGAGCCTGTTAAAAGGAGAGAAACTGTAAAAGGGCAGTTTGGCCTTCGCCCATTGAAGGAAGGCCCCTAGTTGACGTCGGCAACCTCGTCGGTGGAGGAAGCCAAAAGTGGAGTAGGTCAAGGCTGACCGAACCACTCTAAATCTCTAGTTTGCATTTATTTTTGAGCACTTTATCATTACTGCAAACCTCCTCCATTACTACTGCTCTCTGCGCTCTCACGAACAAGTTCTAAGTGCTGTTCTTCCGAATCTGCATTCAGACGTAAATTCGTATTTTCGTACATTACAGTTTACATTTACGTTTGATTCTGCAGAACTGTCTTCCGTGCTTTTACGAAAGAGTTTCTTTGCAGTTTACACTTACATTTTGATCCTATTGATAACTGCAAACTGTCCTCTATAATTTTACGAACGAGTTTCAACATTTAGACGTAAATCGGCTTTCCTCTCACAATCATCAGTTCTCAGTTCACGTTTACGTCTTGATTTCAACTGCATACTGCCTTCTGCGAGTATACAAACGAGTTTCAAAGTTTAGACGTAAATCTGCGTTTAGACGTAAATCTGCGTTTAGACGTAAAACTGCGTTTAGACGTAAATCTGAGTTTAGACGTAAACTGCGCTTAGACGCAAAATTGCGCTTAGACGCAAACTGTGTTTAGACGCAAACTGCGCTTAGACGCAAACTGCGCTTAGACGCAAACTGTGTTTAGACGCAAACTGCGCTTAGACGCAATCTGCACTTAGACGCAAACTGCACTTAGATACAAACTGAGAATTAGCTTTTGCATCATAATAGCTTTTATTGAACGAACGCAGCTTTTGGTTTTTAATCGCTGTAAGATTTCCGCTGCACTAATTCACCCCCCCCCCTCTTAGTGCTCTCGATCCTAACAATTGGTATCAGAGCGGGGTATCTCTCATTTCGGATTTACACCCGAGAGAAATGGCTCTTCAAGAGGGCTTTTCGGTCTTTCGTCCACCGTTCTTTAACGGATTGGACTACACTTACTGGAAAACTCGAATGAGAGTTTTCTTGATTTCTCTAAATCTGGATTTATGGAATATCGTTGAAAATGGTTTTCAACTTCCCTCTAAACCGACGAACGAATGGTCGGATTTAGAGAAGAAGTATTTTTCTTTAAACGCAAAGGCTATGAATGCCTTATTTTGCGCTTTGGACAAAAATGAGTTCAATCGGGTTTCTTTGTGCGAAACGGCTTTCGATATTTGGCGCACTCTTGAAATCACGCATGAGGGAACTAGTAGAGTCAAAGACTCGAAAGTTAATATTTTACTGCATGATTTCGAGCTTTTTCATATGAAACCAAGCGAAACCATTGTTGACATGTACACCCGTTTTACGGATGTCGTCAATGGTTTAAATTCACTTGGTAAAAGCTTTTCGGATTTTGAACTCGTTAACAAAGTTTTGCGCTCACTTTCTAAAACTTGGGATTCAAAAGTAACTGCTATTCAAGAATCGAAAAACTTGAACCAATTTCCACTTGAAGAACTAATTGGTTCATTGATCACATATGAAATGACGTGCAATGCACGTGAAGAACTTGAGAACCACCTTCCAAAGAATAGGAAGGATTTGGAACTCTGGACAAATGAATGCCACTTGAGCGATGACTCAAGTGATGAGGACAATGATGAACAAAACAACCTTCCAAAGAACAGGAAGGATTTGGGACATAGAACATTTGAAGACCACTCGAGCATAAGCTCAAGTGATGGTGAACTTAAACTACAAATGAAACGAAAATTAAAAAGCAAAAAGAATCAAACTACTTGCTTTAAACGCAAGAAGAAGAACAAAAACTGGGATGAATCGAGCTCCTCCGAAGAAGAGAAAGTCAACAAAAGCAAGGCGGCAAACTACGCCTTAACAGCCTACAATGATGAGGTAATCGAAATCCCCCTAATTTATTTTGAAATTACTTGATGCTTTCATGATGTATCTTTCTCTTTTAGTTTAGAATTAATTTTCTTAAAAATTACATGTTAAAAAAAAAAAAAATTATTATGATCATACTAAGTAATTTCAAAAATGATAATATTGCATATTTTATGATAAACAAATAAAATGATCTTGATTGAAAATATGAAATCATGGTTAAGAAGTAATAATGTGCATTACGTTAATTTCCATTGTTATTTCTCGATTTTGATTAAAGATCATGTTTGATTTGAAGAAATGCATAATGATGAAATTAAATATTTCGATTGACAATTTCATGCATGAGATATACATGATGATTTTTGTGATTGATGGTTTTATGATGAAATTCATTTTACGATCCTAAACGTTGATGCATGTTTTCATTTGACATAAATGAAAAGGCATGCTAACATGAAATCGATCACTTAAGATGAAACACTTAAAAAAGGGGAGAAATATATGAATTGATGCTATAAACACTATGCTATGATTATCCCATGCTTGCATCACCAAGAAATATATGATTGCTATCATTGCTATATGCCCTGTATCAAGATATCAAACAAAATCTTGCTTCACAGTTTTACGCATTGATATCTTACCACATGATGAAATGCTACAATTGATGAACACTTGAAATGTAATCCTCTATCTTATTGATTTTTCAATAAATCTATGCTTGTCATACATGAATTTATTGAATGTAATTTTGAGGATGATTTCAGATTTGACAAATGCTTGATTCGTATTTACGATATAAGATACACTTTAAATATGAATCATGCATCAATCATGTTAAATGCTTCAATCATTTTCTATCTCTAGAGTTCTCGATTTTGATGAAATACAAGTGATAAATTCATTTATGATATCTTGTAAATCACTTGAATTATGAATGAGTTTTTTTTTTTTATGATGCGTTAAAAGAATCACTTAAAAAGAAAATGCTTTTCCCATCTGATCGAGATTAATGATTTCATGATATTTTATGAATCTCGAAATTAATTTTAATGACTTGATTATGAATTTCAAGTTAATGATTTGATTTGAATCATAATCTTGATCTTGCAAAATTGAAGTCACAAATAATATCCTGTGGTATTCATGAATTGATACTCACAATATGAAAGCATTGATATTCATGACTTGAATTGGATTGAAACATTGTATGCTTAAATTAATCATTCTCCTATGTTTCAAAAATTCCTTAAATGCCTTATGTGATGATTGAAAACTAACTTGCTTTATGATGAATCACGAATCATAACTTGATCTATGATGCCTTGAAATAATTAAAATATTTAATACTTTTATGCTCTACCCCCTACTTTCTTCTTGTTTTCAATGATAAAATGGGGAGAAGTTTTGATCATGCATGGTAGGATATAATTTGACAAAATTGATACCATCATGATATGAAACATTTATGATGTGCAATTATGCATGCAATACTTGCTTTCTAATTATGATGTGATGTATTGCATATGATGTAAATCATGATCTAAAATGCTATGAGTGCCAAGTTACACATTTTGAGAAGAAATTGCTATATTGAAACATTAATGTAATTATGAATGGTGATATGATATCATGCATGTAATACTTCAACTTATGATAATGATGCATGCAATGATAAAATATTCATGATGAAAAATTGTCTTGACATTCATAACTTGATTATTCATCCTTTGTCATGATTTTGAAATCGTTGTAAAAGGAAAAAAGAAGTACAAAACTGTATTCTCTTTTCCTTTTTTACAATGACAAAGGGGGAGATAGCTAGCTTGTACAAGTCAAGAAGATGCAAAAACTTGACTGCTTGCTTGCCTATCTTAAGTAGCAAAGATTGCTAACTTGCTCATTTCAAGAAGAAAAATTGTCTTCTTGAACATCACTATCTTGAATATCTTAGTTGAAGCAAAACTTGCAATTTGCACATTGCAATAGGAAGCAAGAATCATGAGCTTACACAAGAAAGCTATCTTGTATTTGCTTTCGAAATTTTTGCTAGCTTATATATTGTGAAACTTGTATATCGTAAAAATTGCTAGCTTGTTGGTCTAAAGAGAAGCAAAAAGTTGCTATCTCAAAAGAGGCAAAAATGCTAACTTGCGCATCTAGCAAAGTGAGCAAAATTTTCAAGAAGCAAGAGTTGCCTTCTTGAACATCTCTAATTTGCTAGCTTACATGATGTAGAACTTGCTATCTTATATGCTATAAAACTTGCATATCTAAAACTTGATAGCATGAATGTTCTAAGCATGATGAAATACTTGCTAAATCTTCTAGCTCCAAAGATTGCATTATGATAAAACTTGATACTATGCAATGAATTGAACCAATATCACAAACACTTGATTGTGGTACTTCTCCTTTTTGTTGATGACAAAGGGGGAGAAGTATGTTGATGACATGACATGTGATGCATAAGTTTATGCATATGTTCATGTTGACGTGTTGCAAGTATTCATGATGAATATTACAATGACTTGAATTCAGGTTGAATTCAAGGTTCTATCAATATGGCATATTGATAGGGGGAGTTTGTTTAAACTCCGGGAGTTAAGTTTAACTCCGTCATCAAGTGGTTGTCATCATCAAAAAGGGGGAGATTGTTGAATCTCGTATTTTGATGATGAAACTACTTGATATATGTTTATGATTTAATCTGCGTTTTGAGTGACGCAGGATGCTTTGATCAGGATGAGACAATTAAAGCAGGAAAATCATGTTGTGCCGGAGGAACATGTCAGAAGATTGGACGTCGGGCCGGTGGATCGGTCGACGTATCGACAGAAGGCTTCGGGCCGTGGACTCGGGCATCGGGCCAAGTAGAGCGGGTATTGTGCCAAGGATATCGGAGTTGCGGAGTCAACTGGCCGATTGGGCAATAGGCCGCAGGAGAGGACGATGCGCCGAAGAATCAGACGAAGCGTCGAGGGACCAATGACATGCCGGACAACTTGGTTAATTGCTTAGGATTAATTGTCTCGATCGAAGTTTTGTTTTAAGTGTGCAGGATTAACTACGATGAAAGATAGACAAGCAGCAGGAGTTGCGCCGGAGTCAAGTTCATGATCACGTTGGGAGTTCGAGAGTTCGACGGAAGTACGGACGGTCGTCGGAGGTTCTGCGAGAACAGATCCGAGAAGTCCAGAAGCATGCCAAGCGAAGCTCGTCGGAACTCGCCAAGTGGATCGTCGCAAAGTCCAGGAGTTTGCCGGAAGTCCGCAGAAGCATCACCGAGGGTTCATCGGATGATCGACGGAAGTTCGCCGGAAACTCGCCGGAAGAAGCGATTGACGTACCGAAGCAAAGCTGCAGAAATTGTCTTAGATTTAATCGTAGTTAGCACGGTGATTAAGTTAGAAATGGGAGGTGATCCCATTAGCTTAATCCTGGGGCAATTGGGCCCCTGAAGAACTCAAGTTGGGTCGAATGGTTCAACCCATTCGAACCCAAGTAGCTGTGGGAGGTGCAACCGCCCAGGCAGGGAGGTGCCACCGCCCAGGCTAAGTCTCCCAGCGAGACTGGGCGGTGCAACCGCCCCAGCCAAGAGGTGCAACCGCCCAGGGCTCAGTCTCCAAGCGAGACTGGGCGGTGCAACCTCCTCTGTCGAGAGGTAGCACCGCCAGAGCTCAAGTTCCGAGCTCTGGCAGGCGATGCAACCACCGAGCTCGGTCTTCGAGCTCTAGCAGAGAGCTGCAACCTCTCTGGACAGGAGATGCACCGCCTGAGCTCGGTCTTCGAGCTCTGGCAGAGTGGTGCAACCACCTCTGGCAGAGAGGTGCAACCACCTCTGGCAGAGAGGTGCAACCACCTCTGGCAGAGAGGTGCAACCACCTCTGGCAGAGAAGAGAAACTTCTCTGGTCAGGAGATGCACCGCCTGAGCTCGGTCTTCGAGCTCTGGCAGGAAGGTGCAACCACCCCTGACAGAGAAGGTGGAACCGTCCGAGCTCAGTCTTCGAGCTCTGCCAGGCGGTGCCACCTCTCCAGTCGAGAGGTGCAACCGCCTGAGCTCAGACTTCGAGCTCTGCCAGGCGGTGCCACCTCTCCAGTCAAGAGGTGCAACCGCCTGATCCCGGAATTCCGGGATTTGATCGTTTTGAGCTCGAAATTTGAATTGGGTTGGGGCCTATAAATACCCCACCCATTCAGCACTGAAAAGATACAGACCTACACCGAAATCTTGATCTTTTCTGTGATTCTAAGAGCTCAAAAGTGTTGTAAAGCCTTTAAGTCTCCTCCTTCTGTTCTTCAAGTTTTCAGTTGTAAAGTGAGGAGAGAAAGGTCTGTAAAAGTTGTCTCCTGAGCCTGTTAAAAGGAGAGAAACTGTAAAAGGGCAGTTTGGCCTTCGCCCATTGAAGGAAGGCCCCTAGTTGACGTCGGCAACCTCGTCGGTGGAGGAAGCCAAAAGTGGAGTAGGTCAAGGCTGACCGAACCACTCTAAATCTCTGGTTTGCGTTTATTTTTGAGCACTTTATCATTACTGCAAACCTCCTCCATTACTACTGCTCTCTGCGCTCTCACGAACAAGTTCTAAGTGCTGTTCTTCCGAATCTGCATTCAGACGTAAATTCGTATTTTCGTACATTACAGTTTACGTTTACGTTTGATTCTGCAGAACTATCTTCCGTGCTTTTACGAAAGAGTTTCTTTGCAGTTTACACTTACATTTTGATCCTATTGATAACTGCAAACTGTCCTCTATAATTTTACGAACGAGTTTCAACATTTAGACGTAAATCGGCTTTCCTCTCACAATCATCAGTTCTCAGTTCACGTTTACGTCTTGATTTCAACTGCATACTGCCTTCTGCGAGTATACAAACGAGTTTCAAAGTTTAGACGTAAATCTGCGTTTAGACGTAAATCTGCGTTTAGACGTAAAACTGCGTTTAGACGTAAATCTGAGTTTAGACGTAAACTGCGCTTAGACGCAAAACTGCGCTTAGACGCAAACTGTGTTTAGACGCAAACTGCGCTTAGACGCAAACTGTGTTTAGACGCAAACTGCGCTTAGACGCAATCTGCGCTTAGACGCAAACTGCACTTAGATACATACTGAGAATTAGCTTTTGCATCATAATAGCTTTTATTGAACGAACGCAGCTTTTGGTTTTTAATCGCTGTAAGATTTCCGCTGCACTAATTCACCCCCCCCCCTCTTAGTGCTCTCGATCCTAACACTATTAAGCCTGTGAAAAGGAGAAAAAGTTATAAGAGTAGTTGATCTTTGCCCATTAAAAGAAAATCGATAGTGGAAGCCGGTGGTCTCGACGGAGGAGAAATCGGGAGTGGATGTAGGTAATAACGATCGAACCACTATAAAATTGGTGTGCCTTCTCTTCTTTGTTGTTTATCTTTATATTGCTTACAGATTTGGCTGCTCACTCCACTTCACACTTTCTCTAAGTTCAAACGCATTTCTGATATGATTTTATCAAATGAAGTTTTCAAATCGTCGACATTTTTATGTAAGCACTAATTTACCCCCCCCCCCTCTTAGTGTCGATTTCGGTCCTAACATAGATTAAGATAGAAGACCATATCTTAATTGTTTAATTTTTATAAATTCTATATATTATTTCTTTCTATTGCATCTTTATTTTAAAAAATATCGCTTTCAAATCTCTTACATGACATACTTGATGTCAGCAACCTCACTAGTCCAAATTACACCAATTAGCTCTACAACTTGAGAACCATTCTTACAATGAATAAAATCATATATATCCTTGATACAATGATGGCTATGAATGAGGAAGAGGCAAGCGAGGAAGAGATCACTCGCTACATAAAGTACATAGATGATTTCACTCTTGCTCAGTGTTACATGTTGGCCTCTATGACTTGTGAGTTACAGATATAGTATGAAAAGATGGATGCCAGATCCATTCTCCTACATCTTCATAAATTATTTGAGGAGCAAGGAAGGACTCAATGATATGATATATCCAAGAGTCTCTTCTATAACAGGATAAATCAGGGGACACCGGTTCAGAACAATATCCTAAAGATGATTGAGTAGATTGAGAAACTCATAGGTCTAGGAATGGTCCTAGAGGATGACCTATATATGGACCTTGTGCTTCAGTCCCTACTAGATTCCTTTTTTAATTTATAATAAATTTTAATATGAACAAGCTTGAAGTGACTCTTTCTAAGCTCCTTAATATATTGAGGGAGGCAGAGAGTACTATCAAGAAGGAGAAGTCAATTCTCTATACTGGTGAGACCAGAAAGAAAAGGAAGATAAAAAAGTCCCTTAAGAAGGGCAATGGCAAGGGTAGACCGGGTAAAGCAAAGATTGCTAAGAAAAACTCAATAAAGGACAAAGGCCAATGCTTCCACTATAACAAATGAGCATTGGAAGAGGAACTACAAAGAGTAACCTAGGAGAAGCTTCAAGTATATTCATAATCAGTCTTAAATGAATAAATTTTTAATGATAATTCATGGGTATTGGAAATCAGTAGTGCTTATCACATCTGTAATTTATTACATAATTTGACAAAGCCTAGGAGATTGGCGAGAGATGAGATCGATCTTAAGGTGGGCAATGAAGCAAGAGTTGCTATCGTTGCTATCAGCGAGGTCACCTTACATTTGCTTGGTGGAGCTATTATTACATTAGATGCATGCTATTTTGTTCCTTCTATTATCAAAAATATTATTTTCATCTTATGTTTGATAGTTAATAGTTATAAAATAGTTTTAAGAATAATGATTGTTTAATATTATTAGATGTTAAGATCATCACGAAAGGAACACTGCATAATGGTTTGTTTATGCTAGATACTGCTCTATATATCATAAATATAAGTGAGTTTAAGAGGAAATAAGATGAGGTGAACAGTACATACCTTTGGCATTGTAGGCTAAGTCATATCCATGAGGGAAGAATTTAAAAGTTGCTAAAAGATGGATACCTAGATCCATTCGACTATGAGTTGTATACAACTTGTGAACCTTGCCTTCGTGGGAAACTGACCAACTCTCCATTTAGTAGAACTAGAGAGAGAGCCACTAAGTTATTAGAACTCATATACAGTGATGTATGTGGTCTCATGTCAACTCATGCCATAGGTGGTTACTCCTACTTCATTACTTTATTGATGATTTCTCTAAGTATGGACACGTGTACTTGATAAAGTCTAAGTCCGAAGCCTTTGAGAAATTCAAGAAGTATAAGAATGAAGTGAAGAATCAGATTGGAAAGAGTATCAAGACTCTTCGATTAGATCACGGAGGTGAGTATTTGAGTACAAAGTTCACCTAGTTCCTCATAGACCATGATATTCTGTCTCAATAGACACATTTTTATACACATAAGCTCAATAGTATGTCCAAGAGAAAAAATCACACACTGTTAGATATGGTGTGGTCCATGATGAGTTTGCCGACCTATCTATCTCATTATGGAGATACGCCCTAGAGATCGTAGTTTATCTTTTGAATAGAATTTTGACTAAGATGATAGTGTCTATTGTAAGGAAATCTTAGGGGGTGACATCACATATGCAGCGGAAAAACATAAAAACAAAACCCCCAATTTTTCAAAGATGTGTTCGTCATCGTGTGAAGATTGGTGTGCAAAATCTACAAAATAGAAAACTATATATATTAAAGATTATGTTACCTAGGGAGATCATATATCCCTAAATTCCTATAGATCTCAAGGAGAGGGTGAAAAAGGTCAAGCGTCATCCTCTCTAGCAGTGATCCACACAGTAGGGCTACGACGATGCTCCTCAAAACTCTAGGCTTGCTTTGAGGAGGAGAAGGGGAGGAGAATAGAATGCAACTATAAAAGGTTGTAGCCTATGAACCACTAGTAACCTCCTATTTATAAAGGACCCTTGTCAACTTAACCCTATTGGATCCTGCCCTGTTGGGTATTGGATCTCCATCCAACTACTTAAGTATCTTAGATTAGTGGATCTCTATCTAATAATCACTCATGGGCTCTTATTAGATCTCATCCATAGGATCCAATAATTTAGGAGCTTATTGGATATCCAATAAGATAGGGGCTCTAGTGGATATCTCATATTCAAACCTCTACTCATCGCAATACCTACTATATGTGGGTGACCCTCTAGGCCCAATATCGAGTTGGTCATGAGTCATATATATTAGAACTCCTTCTGGCTCAGTGAATTATTATCTTTATAATAATTCACTCGACTCATCGACTGTAGATGTACTAGGTCACTACGCCGTAGTTTCTAAATAATATAGGAGAATCTAATCCATTGGACCTATATATCCTCAATTACCATATACCTATAGTCCCTCATCCATCTAATATCCTAGAGATTGTATATGGGATATGGTGTTGTCAGACTCATACGGTTTATACTTGAGTCTCACTCTAATTGAATTCTTCTAGAGAACTCTTTCTCTCTCAATCTGAATGACTCTAGCCAAGGATTTGTTTGAGCAAGAACATTTGAGATATTCCTCTCATGACACCGAGAGCAGATGATCCTCCATCGATACTCAATAATCCTTATAAGGTTGGCTACCACTCCCTATGATCGGTTATTCTAGATCTGGAACCTCAAACCTATAAGTATGATATTAAAGAATGGAGTACTCATATAAGACATCCTTGGTGTCTCAAGTCTAAGGACCAGATACCCTACTAGGACTATGGAATCACTGTTTGATAATAAGGTATCATCAACCATCCAGCATTTTGTAAGCAGATTAATTAGTGAACTCATTCTCTAATGAGTACTTGTACTATATCTCTAGTGTCCCCACACGAGCAACTATGAGACTAGTTGCATGCATCATATGGATAGGTATACAACACACCAGTCTGTCCGTCTATCTCGACATCCCTCTCGAGTAACCTCTAATTGGGTTTATTTAGGGTTTGTGTTTAAAGGTGAATTGGTCTCATTATCGTAATCTCATCATGATCTGATTCCTATTATGTAGATCCTTGGACATCACAATATATACATGTGTATATTTAACAATCAATAAAAAGTGATAAAATGTCAAAATATAAGAAGCAAAAAGACTATATGTCAAGTCATACGTGCCATCACTCACGTGATTGGCTTATAGGGCACCTATGACTAGCAATCTCTCACTTGACCTAGAGCCAATCACCTATGTGTCTGATCCCCATCAGACCCTTGTGATACTCAAAGATAATCTGAGACAATAACTTTGTCAATGGATCTGTGATGTTATCTTTGAAAGTAACTCTTTCCACTACTACATTTCTATGAGCCATGATCTCTCTAATAAGTTGGAACCTCCTAAGAACACCTCTAATGAGACCTGAGTTCCCTCGTTTGAGCAATCGCCCCGTAGTTATCACAATATAAGAGAATTGGCTTCTTGCTATTTGGCATGACTCCTAGATCTGTGATAAACTTCTTCATCTAGACTCTCTCCTTTACTACCTTTGCTGCATTAATGTACTCCGCCTCTATGGTCGAGTCAGCAGTAGTATCTTTCTTGAAACTCTTCCAACATACTGCTCCTCCATTCAGGGTGTACACATACCCGAATTCAACTTGCTATTATTGACATTAGACTGGAAACTCGAGTCTGTGTAGCCTTCAACCCTGGGGTTACTACCTTCATATACTAGTAAAAGATCCTTAGTCCTTCTCAAGTACTTAAGGATATACTTTACTGCTTTTCAATACTTAAAGCCTGGATCCACTTGATACCTGCTCATGACACTCAGAGCATGCACTATATTAGGCCTAGTACATAGCATGGCATATATGATAGACCCTATCGTTGAGGCATAGGGCATTCTATCCATGTTCGCCCTTTCTTCATGAGTCTTTGGGGATATACTCTTACAAAATGATATCCCATGTTTCATCGGGGTGAGGCTTCTCTTGGAATTTTTCATGCCAAACCTTTTGACAATGGTGTCTATGTACCTAGACTAGGATAAGCCAAACATCCTCTTAGATATATCTCTATAGATCTGAATCCCAAAGATATAAGATGCTTCCCCTAAGTCCTTCATAGAGAAGTGTCTAAATAACCAAGTCTTTACTATGGATAGCATTCCTACATCATTCCAAATGATTAGGATGTCATCCACATATTACATCAAGATGGTGATAGCTCTCTTACTTACCTTCCTATACATATAAGGCTCATCTTCATTCTTAACAAAGTCATAAGATCTTATTGCTTCATCAAATCTTATGTTACAACTTCGGGAAACTTGCTTTAGTTCATAAATGGACCTAAGCAACCTACACACCTTATTTGGGCAGTCCTTGGACATAAATCCCTCAAGTTATATCATATACACCTCCTCCTCAAGGTTGCAATTGAGAAATATGGTTTTCACGTTCATTTACTAGATCTCATAATTAGTGTGCCGAAATAGCCAATAGAATTCAGATGGATTTTAGCATAGCTACGGGTGAGAAGGTTTCGTCATAGTCAACACCTTGCCTTTAATAATACCCCTTAGCCACTAGCCTTGCTTTATAGGTCTCTACCTTTCCATCTACTCTGATATTCTTCTTAAAGATCCACTTGCAACCGATGGGTACAATACCCTCGGGTGCATCAACTAGTTTCCAAACCTTGTTGGAGTATATAGAATCCATATCAGAATTCATGGCTTCTTGCCACTTTCTGGAGTCTATACTCATAATAGCCTCCTTGTATATCTGAGGATCAATATCCTCAACATCCTCTTATTAGGATCGAGAGCACTAAGAGGGGGGGGGGGGTGAATTAGTGTAGCGAAAATCTTTCAGCAATTAAAAACGAAAGCTGCGTTCGTTCGATAAAAGCTATTTTGATGCAAAAGCCGATTCTAAGATTACTTATGATTAAGTGCAGTTTACGTCTAAACACAGTTTGCATCTAAGCGCAGTTTACGCAGTTTGCGTCTAAATGCAGTTTGCGTCTAAATGCAGTTTGCGTCTAAATGCTGATTACGTCTAAGCGCAGTTTGCATCTAAGCGCAGTTTGCGTCTAAGCTCAGATTGCGTCTAAGCGTAGTTTACGTCTAAGCGCAGTTTACGTCTAAGCGCAGATTGCGTCTAAGCGCAGTTTGCAGTTATAAATGGAATCAAAACGTAAACGTAAACTGCAAAGAAACTCGTTCGTAAAAGCACAGAAGACAGTTTGTAGTTATAAATAGAATCAAAACTTAAATGTAAACTGCAATGTAAAGATCGTACGAAAACACCGATTTACGTCTGAATGCAGATTCAGAAAGATCAGAACTTAGAAACTTGTTCGT
This sequence comes from Musa acuminata AAA Group, assembly GCF_036884655.1. Classification (NCBI taxonomy): domain Eukaryota; kingdom Viridiplantae; phylum Streptophyta; class Magnoliopsida; order Zingiberales; family Musaceae; genus Musa; species Musa acuminata. The sequence goes on along the minus strand of NC_088358.1, from coordinate 12,445,168 downwards.
AAAAGCGCAGAGAGCAGTAGCTATGTAGGAGGTTTGCAATAATGATAAAGTGCTCAAAATAAACGCAAACAAGAGATTTAGAGTGGTTCGGTCAGTCTTGACCTACTCCACTTTTGGCTTCCTCCACCGACGAGGTTACCGACGTCAACTAGAGGCCTTCCTTCAATAGGCGAAGGCCAACTGCCCTTTTACAGTTTCACTCCTTTTGACGAGCTCAGGAGACAACCCTTACAGAACCTTTCTCTCCTCTCTTTACAACTCAAGACTTGAAGAACAGAAAGAGGAGAACTTTTGGACTTAACACAAATTTGAGCTCTTAGAATCACAGAAAAGATCAAGAATTCGGTGTAGGTCTATATCTTTTCAGTGCTGAATGGGTGGGGTATTTATAGGCCCCAACCCAGTTCAAATTTGGAGCTCAAAACGATCAAATCCCGGAATTCCGGGATCAGGCGGTTGCACCTCTTGACTGGAGAGGTTGCACCGCCTGGTAGAGCTTGAAGACTGAGCCTCTGGGCGGTCCTACCTCTGTCTGGGGCGGTTGCACCTCTCTGCCAGAGCTCGAAGACCGAGCTCAGGTGGTTACACCGCCTGACTAGAGAGGTTGCACCGCCTGGCAGAGCTCGAAACTTGAGCTCTGGCGGTGCTACCTCCTGACAGAGGAGGTTGCACCGCCCAGTCTCGCTCGGAGACTGAGCCCTGGGCGGTTGCACCTCTTGGCTGGGGCGGTTGCACCGCCCAGTCTCGCCGGGAGACATAGCCTGGGCGGTGCTACCTCCCTGCCTGGGCGGTTGCACCTTCCACAGCAACCTAGGTCCAAATGGGCTGAACCATTCGACCCAATTTGAGTTCTTCAGGGGCCCAATTGCCCCAGGATTAAGCTAATGGGATCACCTCCCATTTCTAACTGAATCAAAGTGCTAACTACGATTATTTCCTAAGACATATTCTGCAGCTTGCTTCGGTACGTCACTCGCTTCTTCCGGCGAGTTTCCGACGAACTTCCGTCGATCATCCGATGAACCCTCGGTGATGCTCCTGCGGACTTCCGGCAAACTCCTGGACTGTGACGATCCACTTGGAAAGTTCTAACGAGCTCCTTTGGCAAGCTTCTGGACTTTTCGGATTTGTTCCCGCAGAACCTCCGACGATTGTCCGAACTTCCGTCGAGCTCTCGAACTCCCAACGTGATCATTGTCATGACTCCGACGCAACTCCTGCTGCATGTCTTACTTTCATCGTAGTTAATCCTGCACACTTATCTCAACACATACATTAGACAACAAATGACAATTGACTTCATCATCAAAATCCGAGATTCAACAATCTCCCCCTTTTTGATGATGACAATCAATTGATAATGGAGTTAACCTTAACTCCCCCTATCTATATGCAATACTTCTTGAATTTAAAAACTTTATAAATTCAAGAGATATATTCCCATCATGATTCCTATCATAATGTATCTCTTTGAAGATGATGTCAAGGCTTGACATACATTTTCAAATATAACAAGTTTGAATGATGGTTATTGTAGCAATTCATCATATTGTAAGATATCGACATGTAAAGCTGTGAAGCAAGATTTTGATATCATTACATGATGTACACATTTCGAATATTTTAGCAAGTGTAGCATTGCATCACATGGTAAGATATCAGTTCGTACGATGCAAATTTTTGTTTGATATCTTGATACAGGGCATATGGCAATCATATATTTCTTGGTGATGCAAGTATGGCCTAATCATAGCATCAGTGATAGCAGCCATATCAACATCAGTAATAGCAATCATATCATTATCAGTGATAGCAGGTATGGCCTAATCATAACATCAGTAATAGCAACCATATCAATTCATATTTTTCTCCCCCTTTGTCATCAACAAAAAGCATGGTAGCATTATCAAAAAGCATGGTAGATGTGATTCAAGCAGGTTATCAAGCACATAAAGGAAGGCATGACACATATAATACTTTGAATATCTCTTCTCCTTGTTATGTTATAGTTCGTTGCTTGAAGGAGGAAACTCATTTTTCAAAAAGTTTTCATAAGAGTATACAGGAAAATCCTATTTTTAGCATTCAAACCGAAAATAAGATGATCTTCTTACATGCATTCGGATATGAGTAAGCTACTGATTTTCAAAAACATTTGTCACATAATTTCCAACATGTTATTTGATCAAGTAATCAATAACGTCTGAAAAATAATTTTAACTAGTTTAAGTATTCGGACACATCAACATTCCTAATTCTCTTCTTATGAAATCAAATTATTCTTCACTTAGAGGTTTTGTAAAGATATCAGCTAGTTGATGTTTCGTATCAATGAATTCTATGATTACATCATGATTCGTAACATGATCTCGTATAAAGTGATGTCTGATGTCAATATGTTTTGTTCTTGAGTGTTGTATAGGGTTTTTTGTTAGGCATATTGCACTTGTGTTATCACATTTAATGGGAATATTTTTAAGATTAACTTTATAATCTTCTAAGGTATTTTTCATCCAAACAACTTGTGCATATCATGCACTTGCTGCAATATATTCAGCTTCGTTTGTTGATAGTGCAACCGAGTTTTGTTTCTTAGATGACCAGGAAACAAGGGCATGTCTTAAGAATTGACATGTTCCTGATGTGCTTTTTCTATCTAATCTACAGCCAGCGAAGTCCGCATCAGCATAAGCAATTAACTCAAGCTTCTCTGATTTTGGGTACCATAATCCTAGATTTGTGGTACCATTAAGATATTTGAGTATTCTTTTAACGGCTTTGAGATGAGATATCTTAGGGTTTGATTGAAATCTAGCACAAAGTCCTACACTGAACATTATGTCTGGTCTAGTTGCAGTGAGGTAAAGTAAACTTCCTATCATACCCCTATAGGTTTTTTGATCGAAGCTTTCTCCACTTTCATCAATTTCTAACTTAGTGGAGGTGTTCATAGGAGTGTTAATAGCTTTTGAGTTATTCATATTAAACTTCTTTAGTAAACTCATAGCATATTTAGTTTGACTAATAAAGATTCCATTGCTTAGTTGTTTGATTTGTAGACCTAAGAAGAATGGTAACTCTCCCATTAGACTCATTTCGAATTCAAGGCTCATAGTTTTAGCAAAGGATTCACAAAGAGATTCATTCATAGAACCAAAGATAATATCATCAACATAAATTTGAACAATGAGAAAATTATTTTCAAAGTTCTTGATGAATAATGTAGTATTAACCTTGCCTTTTATGAAATTATTTTCAATATGAAAAGAACTAAGTCTCTCATACCAAGCCCTTGGAGCTTGTTTTAAACCATAGAGAGCTTTAGTTAATCTAAACACATGATTAGGGAGACTATTATTTTCAAATCCAGGAGGTTGTTCAACATAGACTTCTTCGGAAATAAAGCCATTAAGAAAAGCGCTTTTAACATCCATTTGAAATAATTTAAAATTATTACTACTAGCGTAGGCAAGGAGCATTCTTATGGCTTCCAATCGAGCCATAGGAGTGAAGGTTTCTTCATAATCGATACCTTCTTCTTGGTTGAAACCTTTGGCCACTAATCTAGCCTTGTTTCTAACCACGATACCATTTTCATCTTGCTTGTTTCTAAAGACCCATTTAGTACCAATTACTAAATGGTCATTTGGCCTAGGAACAAGCGTCCACACCTCATTTCTCTCAAATTGATTCAATTCATCTTGCATTGCGATAATCCATGAATCATCTTTCATGGCTTCATCAACACATTTGGGTTCAATTTGGGAGAGAAAGGCGGCGTTGGCACAAAAATTTTTAAAAGAAGATCATGTTTGAACCCCCTTTGATGTGTCTCCTAAGATTAGCTCCTTAGGATGAGCATCTACATACTTCCAATCCTTGGGTAAGGAAATCTGGGAAGTGGATGCATCCAAGTTGCTAGTTGGAGACGGGGTTGCGTTTAAATTCAAAGAATCAAAATTAACATCATCGTCAAGATCATTTTTCCTAATTTCGAAAATCTCATTGAAAACAACATGGATGGATTCTTCAATAATTAAAGTTCTTTTATTGAAAATACGAAAAGCTTTAGAAACCGAAGAATAACCAAGAAAGATTCCTTCATCAGATTTAGCATCGAATTTTCCTAAGTTATCCTTTTCATTTAAGATAAAACATTTACACCCAAACACTTTAAAATATGAGACATTGGGTTTTTTATTATTCCATAACTCATAAGGAGTTTTGGTGAGTAAGGGTCTTACTAGAACTCTATTCAAAGTATATCATGCAGTGTTTACGGCTTCGGCCCAAAAATATTTGGGTAGGCTATGTTCATTCAACATGGTTCTTGCCATTTCTTGTAGATTTCGATTTTTTCTTTCTACTACCCCATTTTGTTGAGGATTTTTTGGAGTAAAGAAGTTATGGTTGTATCCATTGAGTTCACAGAATTCTTGGAAGTCATGGTTTTGAAATTCTCCACCATGATCACTTCTAATTGACGAAATCATAGAACCCTTCTGATTTTGAACAAGTTTACAAAACTTGGTAAAATATTTAAAGCATTCATTTTTTTGTTTTAAGAAGTAGGTCCATGTATATCTGCTATAGTCATTAACAATGACAAAGGCGTACTTGCTACCTCCAAGACTCGATGTAGAGATTGATCCGAATAAGTCCATATGGATCAATTGTAAGGGCCTAGAGGTGCTTATTTGATTCTTAGCTTTGAAACTACCCTTAATTTGTTTACCTAATTGGCAAGCATCACATACATTATCTTTGATGAACTTGATATGAGGAATTCCTCTTACAAGTTCTCTAGATGATATTTGAGTGATTAGTTTTATGCTAGCATGACCTAATCTTCTATGCCATAGTCAAGCATCCTCATTCATAACCGCAAAACACATTTCATCACAGAAATCATTGATGTCAATAGTGTATACGTTATTTTATTTTAATGCAATCATAGACATGTTCTTATGTGGTTTTTCAATTATGCAAGCATTAGATTCGAATTTGATAGTGTATCCTTTATCACATAATTGACTAATGCTCAAGAGGTTATGTTTTAAACCATCAACTAACAAAACATCTTCAATAAAGAAGTTGGATTTGTTACCTATGGTTCCTTTGCCAATGATTTTACCCTTGTTGTTGTCTCTGAAGGTGACATAGCCTTCGTCTATGCTAGTGAGCTTAGAGAATTGAGATGGATCTCCGGTCATATGCCTTGAGCATCCACTATCAAGGTACCATCTCTTGCTCCTAGCTTGCGATGGTGTGGGTTTCTACAAGAAAGGATGATTTTTAGGTACCCATTTGCTTTTGGGTGCCTCAAAGATAGATCTACATTGTTTATCATGTTGCATAGAGTTTATCATGGTTCCTTTAGGAACCCAAATCAATTTGTTTGGACTAATTTTCTTGAATGGACAATAATGTGTCTTGTGTCCAATTTTACAACAAAAGTTACATTTTGCTTGGTGTTGAACATGTAAGATGGAGCCTTTTATAAAGGTGGTTGGATTTAGGTGAGGACTTCTCACAAATCCAATTCCACTTCTTTTTGGAACATGACCCTTGTTTGCAAGGATCATGTTCAATGACTTGCTACCAACCTCGAATTTCTTCAAGGTGTCCTTAAGTAGCAGGTTTTCTTTTTGGAGAGTTTCTAGATCATGACATTTGATACATGAATTTAAACTATCATGATATTCAATTTTTAACTTATCAAAATCACAAGTAAGACTATCATGCTTCTGTTTCAGCAATTTATATTTTCTATTGATAATCTTGCATTCATCAAATAAGTCATGGAAGGCATTTAGTAATTCATCGAAAGATAAATCAGCATCTAATAAATTCATTACCTCCTCTCCGATGGCCATTAAGGCGTAATGAGCAACTTGCTCGGTGTTAGACTCCTCTTCTTCAGACGCGCTCGAATCATCCCATGTTGCTTTGAGCGCCTTCTTTTTTGTTGTTCTCTTTTTGGCTTGGGGACAATCACTCTTGTAGTGTCTCGGCTTTTTGCACTCATAGCAAATAACTTGGTCTTTCTTGGGTTCAAGTTTACTTTTAGTGTCATTCTTAAACTTGTTTCTTTTAATGAATTTTTTAAATTTTCTTGTTAGAAGTGCTAAGTCATCATCACAGTCCTCATCACTTGAGTTTTCTTTCAAGTGATCTTCCAAAGTTCTAAGTGTCATATCCTTCCTGTTCTTTGGAAGGATGTCTTCTTGCTCTTCATGAGCTTTGCAAGTCAACTCGTAGGTCATTAATGACCCAATTAGTTCTTCAAGAGGGAAGTTGTTTAGATCTTTTGCCTCTTGAATAGCAGTGACTTTAGGATCCCAACTCTTAGGAAGGGATCTTAGAATTTTATTTACGAGCTTAAAATTTGAAAAACTTTTTCCGAGTCCTTTTAGACCGTTGACAACATCCGTGAAACGGGTAAACATGTCGCCAATAGTCTCACTCGGTTTCATCCAAAAAAGTTCGAAAGAGTGTAACAAAAGATTGATTTTTGACTCTTTCACTCTACTTGTGCCTTCATAAGTCACTTCGAGTGTGTGCCAAATATCAAATGCAGTTTCACAAATCGAAACACGATTAAACTCATTTTTATCAAATGTGCAAAATAAGGCATTCATAGCCTTTGCATTAAGAGCGAAAGCCTTCTTCTCCGAATCGTTCCAATCGATCATTGGAAGAGAAGACTTTGAAAAACCATTCTCGACAAGATTCCAGAGTTCAATGTCCATAGAAATAAGAAAGATCCTCATTCGGGTCTTCCAATAGGTGTAGTCCGTCTCATTAAACATGGGTGGACGTGTAATGGAATGGCCCTCTTGATTTCCGGCGTAAGCCATCTCTCTTGGGTTTTAATCCGTTTGAGAGTTAACCGGGCTCTGATACCAATTGTTAGGATCGAGAGCACTAAGAGGGGGGGGGGGTGAATTAGTGCAGCGGAAATCTTTCAGCAATTAAAAACGAAAGCTGCGTTCGTTCGATAAAAGCTATTTTGATGCAAAAGCTGATTCTAAGATTACTTATGATTAAGTGCAGTTTACGTCTAAACACAGTTTGCGTCTAAGCGTAGTTTATGCAGTTTGCGTCTAAATGCAGTTTGCGTCTAAATGCAGTTTGCGTCTAAATGCTGATTACGTCTAAGCGCAGTTTGCATCTAAGCGCAGTTTGCGTCTAAGCTCAGATTGCGTCTAAGCGCAGTTTACGTCTAAGTGCAGTTTGCATCTAAGCACAGATTGCGTCTAAGCGCAGTTTGCAGTTATAAATGGAATCAAAACGTAAACGTAAACTGCAAAGAAACTCGTTCGTAAAAGCGCAGAAGATAGTTTGCAGTTATAAACAGAATCAAAACGTAAATGTAAACTGCTATGTAAAGATCGTACGAAAACACCGATTTACGTCTGAATGCAGATTCGAAAAGATCAGAACTTAGAAACTTGTTCGTAAAAGCGCAGAGAGCAGTAGCTATGTAGGAGGTTTGCAGTAATGATAAAGTGCTCAAAATAAACGCAAACCAGAGATTTAGAGTGGTTCGGTCAGTCTTGACCTACTCCACTTTTGGCTTCCTCCACCGACGAGGTTAATGATGTCAACTAGAGGCCTTCCTTCAATAGGCGAAGGCCAACTGCCCTTTTACAGTTTCACTCCTTTTGACGGGCTCAGGAGACAACCCTTACAGAACCTTTCTCTCCTCTCTTTACAACTCAAGACTTGAAGAACAGAAAGAAGAGAACTTTTGGACTTAACACAAATTTGAGCTCTTAGAATCACAGAAAAGATCAAGAATTCGGTGTAGGTCTGTATCTTTTCAGTGCTGAATGGGTGGGGTATTTATAGGCCCCAACCCAGTTCAAATTTGGAGCTCAAAACGATCAAATCCCGGAATTCCAGGATCAGGCGGTTGCACCTCCTGACTGGAGAGGTTGCACTGCTTGGCAGAGCTCGAAGACTGAGCCTCTGAGCGGTGCTACCTCTATCAGGGGCAGTTGCACCTCTCTGCCAGAGCTCGAAGACCGAGCTCAGGCGGTTGCACCGCCTAACTAGAGAGGTTGCACCGCCTGGCAGAGCTCGAAACTTGAGCTCTGGCGGTGCTACCTCCTGACAGAGGAGGTTGCACCGCCCAGTCTCTCTCGGAGACTGAGCCCTGGGCGGTTGCACCTCTTGGCTGGGGCGGTTTCACCGCCCAGTCTCGCTGGGAGACATAGCCTGGGCGGTGCTACCTCCCTGCTTGGGCGGTTGCACCTCCCACAACAACCTAAGTCTGAATGGGCTGAACCATTCGACCCAATTTGAGTTCTTCAGGGGCCCAATTGCCCCAGGATTAAGCTAATGGGATCACCTCCCATTTCTAACTTAATCAAAGTGCTAACTACGATTATTTCCTAAGACATATTCTGCAGCTTGCTTCGGTACATCACTCGCTTCTTCCGGCGAGTTTCCGGCGAACTTCCGTCGATCATCCGATGAACCCTCGGTGATGCTCCTACGGACTTCCGGCAAACTCCTGGACTGCGACGATCCACTTGGCAAGTTCCGACGAGCTCCTTTGGCAAGCTTCTGGACTTCTCGGATTTGTTCCCGCAGAACCTCCGACGACTGTCCGAACTTCCGTCGAGCTCTCGAACTCCCAACGTGATCATTGTCATGACTCCGGTGCAACTCCTGCTGCATGTCTTACTTTCATCGTAGTTAATCCTGCATACTTATCTCAACACATACATTAGACAACAAATGACAATTGACTTCATCATCAAAATCCAAGATTCAACACCTCTCCTCTTATATATCCTATATATCTCTTAGGAGGATGAGATGCTCTATTGGACCTATATAAAGTCGGAACTTGAGTGTTAGGTATCTGAAAAGACTTGGGTTGTGGAGTGGTGCTTGACCTAGGTTCTCCAACCTTGCTAAACCCTATCATTCTCCCACTATCTCCACTAAGAATATGTTCCTTCTCTAGGAACACCACTCTCTTGGCTACATAGACCTTTTGGTCCTCGGGATGATAGAAATAATACTCACAAGATTCCTTAGGGTATCCCATGAACTTGCACCACTCCATCCTCAATTCCAACTTATCGAGGTTATGTCTTTTAACGTGGGTAGGGCAGCCCCAAATCTTAACAACCTTAAGATCGAGCATTTTCCATTTTCATATCTCATATGGTATAGATACTATCAACTTAGTTAGAACTCTGTTCAGAAAATAAGTTACGATCTCTAGGGCGTATCCCCAAAATAAGATGGGTAAGTCAGCGAAACTCATTATGGACCGCACCTTGCTTAATAGTGTATGATTCCTCCTTTCAGAAACACCATTGAGTTGAGGTGTATGAGGAGGTGTCCATTAGGATAGAATCTGATGGCCCTTAAGGAACTAGGTGAACTCTGTACTCAAGTACTCACCTCCTTAATTTGATCGAAGAGTCTTGATACTCATTCTAGTCTGGTTCTTTAATTCATTCTTATACTCTCTGAATTTCTCAAAGGCCTCGAACTTATACTTCATCAAGTACACATATCCATACCTTGAGAAATCATCAGTAAAGGTAATAAAGTAGGAGTAACCACCAATGGTATGAGTTGACATGGGTCCACATATATCACTATATATGAGTTCCAATAGCTTAGTGGCTCTCTCTTTAGTTCCACTAAATGGAGAGTTGGTTAGGTTTTCATAAAGGCAAGGCTCGCAAGTTGCATATGACTCATAGTCGAATGGATTTAGATATCCATCCTTTGACAACTTTTGAATTATTCCCTCATGGATGTGACCTAGCCTATAATGCTATATGTATGCACTGTTCATCACATCTCGTTTCCTCTTGGGCATACTTACATTCATGATATGTGGAGAAATGTCTAGTATAAATAAACTATTAGACAATATTTCTCTTACCAATCTCTAAGGCTTTGCTAGAATCTATAACAAATTGCAGATATGATAAGCAATACCGGTATCCAATACAAAAGCACTATCACAAAAATCTAACAACTAGAGATTGATCATGAATGTACCTGAAGCTTCTCTAAGATTTTGTTTCGCCCTCTCTATAAGGTACTCTTTGTAGTTCCTCTTCTAGTGCCTATTTTTGCTATAGTGGAAGCACAAGCCTTTGTCCTTTGTCAGGTCTTTCTTAGTAATATTTTTTTTTACCCAGTTTGCTCTTGCCCTTTGTTAGGACTCTAGCTAGGAGAGTCCTAATTGAGAGGGACATTCTATTAGGACTCTAGCTAGGAGAGTCCTAATTGAGAGGGACATTCATGTAGGAGGTTTTTTCTTAAAGAAGAATTAGGAGTTGTCAGGGAATAGGAGTCTTAAGTAGGAGTCATATTAGGAGTTGGTTAGAAGTAAGAGTCTTAAGTAGAAGTCCTATTAGGAGTTAGGGTTTAGAAGCCCTATAAATAGCCATGTATTCCTTCTCTTTTCTTAAGCAATAGATAAATCTTTTCTGCAGCCTTTGAGCAGCAACTTGGAGGGAGGAACCCCTATAGAGTTCGAAGGAGGCCGATCCCCTAAAGAGATCAACCCCAAGTTCAGAATCTATAAGGGTTCTAACACATGATATTAGAGTAGCATTCTTGGCATCTCGCTGCCCTTCCACAGCCATCCATCAACTCTCCACAACTGCCCAAAGCAATTCCCACAATTGCTTAAAAGATCGTCGCCAAATTCCACCGTCATCTCCACCACCGCAGATCATCCTTTGATCTCCCCGTGAATTGCAACAGGTTCTTGTTTCCTACCTTACTGCAGCTGCAATTTAGTTATCCCTATTCGAAAATACAAAAAAAAAAAAAAATTTCATTCCTATATTGCTGCAAATTTTCATCGTAAGTTGCTGAAATTTTTCGACGAGAATTCTGCTATCGCAACTTACACCAATTTTCTTGCTGTTACTGCCGAAATTTTCTTGATTAAATTGGACATCCTTACTGTCATATAAACTAAGATATTGCTGTCAATTCCCTCCTCAAATCTCTCAAATTTTTTGTGGAGATTTCATCAAAAAACTGTTGTTTCTTCGACGATAATTCTGCTCTTACAAGACAACACAATTCTGTAGCAAACTTTCATTGATTTCTATCAAACCTATACATGCCTTTAACCCATCAACAAAAGATAGATCTTAACATCATTGATTTGGAGTCATATACTATGGCATCTGAGGAGGCAATCAATGCTAAATTTGAAGCCTTTGAGGCACGAATGGAGGATAAGATTCTGACTCTCCTTACCGAATTCAGTTTGGGCCGACCACCAAGCCCGAAGAAATCACATCAAGGAGAGAGTTCTAACCAATCACATCATGCCCAAAGAGATGACTTCCAAGAGAGGGGAGGCTCTATATCCGACCCCAACTATTCGCGTATGAGAGTGGACTTCCCTAGATGGGAAGAAGGAGACCCAATTGGTTGGATCTCGCGCACGGAGCGATATTTTCGATACCATAAAACTGCGGATGCATCCATGGTGGAAATTGCAGCTATACATCTTGAAGGGGATGCCATACAATGGTTTGACTAGTTTGAACACACTTATGGAGTCCTTTCATGGTGACAATTCAAAGAAGGACTACTGATCCGCTACAGACCAACTTATTACGAGAACATTGATGGACAACTAGCAAAGATCCGACAAACCTCCACCATTCAGGAGTACCAAACTAGGTTTGAAAGGTTATCTAATCAAACTCGTGATTAGTCTGAAAAACAACTATTGGGGACCTTTATTGAGGGCTTAAAGCCGGAGATCCGGGGAGAAGTTAAGGTGCAACAACCATACACGCTTATGGCAGCCATCTCTTTCGCACGACTTCAAGAGGAGTGATTGAACCATGAAGCCCGGAGAACTAGGATCACTCCACGACCTACAATACTAAAGCCCTCAGCCCCCCTTACTATCAACCGAGTCACTGCACTGAAAAGATTAATAAGAGAAGAACTTCGGGAGCGATCTGCGAAGGGGTTATGTTGGCATTGCGACGAGCCGTGGAGCCGCGAGCATCGCTGTAAAAAAGGTAGACTTCTTATGATTGAACCAGTAGAAGAAGAGGTCATTGAACATCTAGAAGAGAGCCTTGAACATGAAGAAGAAGATATGGAAGAAGAGCCACAGCCGACCGATATTACGGTACATGCACTAGCCGGCTACTCAAATCCGCAAACGATGAAAGTTGAAGGCCTTCTCAAACAACAGCCGATCACTGTTCTCATCGACACGAGTAGCACTAATAACTTCCTGAATAGTAAGGTTGTTGCTCGGATGACATTGCATATTTAAGGTTGCAGCAAGTTCGATGTAAAGGTTGCCGACGACAGAATCCTAAAGTGCGACCAAAGATGCTCGTAGGTGAAACTATTACTGCAAGACCAAGAAATTATCACCGATTTCTTCCTCCTACCAATCGATGACTATAAGGCAGTGCTTGGCATAGAATGGCTGACTACACTACGCGGGAAGCGCGGAAGCAACGTTACCACTGTTTCGACCCAACGAATGGAGAAAGTTTTGCATAAGGTAAATGGTGGATTTTTGATGCATCTCCAGCCACAACCAGAAGAGAAGAAAATAGAAATTGAAAATCAAAATCTTGCCCAATTGCTTACTGAATTTGCCGACATATTTGCTGAACCGTGCGGTCTTCCTCCTTCTCGGCAACATGACCATCGAATTCCAATCCTTCCGGGCAAGCCACCAGCGAACACTCGACCGTACCGATATCCTCACCTCTAGAAAGATGAAATTGAAAAGATCGTAAAGGAGATGCTTGAAACAGGGGTGATTCGGCCAAGTTGCAGCCCCTATTCCTCACCGGTGCTACTTGTACGCAAGAAGGATGGAACTAGGAGGATGTGCATCGACTACTAAGCTTTAAATGGCATTACCGTCAAGGACAAGTACCCAATACCAGTAGTGGATGAACTTCTTGATGAATTGAAAGGAGCTCGAGTCTTCACGAAGTTGGACCTCCGATCCGGTTACCACCAAATTCGAGTATGTGACGATGACATTCCAAAAACTGTATTTCACACACATGATGGCCATTATGAATTCTTGGTAATGCCTTTTGGACTCACTAATGCTCCTTCAACCTTTCAAAGTCTCATGAATGATATATTTCGGAGCTTTCTTCGTAAATTTGTGCTGGTATTTTTCGATGATATTCTCGTTTACAGCCCTCTCTTGAGACTCACTTTCAGCATTTACGGATTGTTTTGACGATCTTTCAGGAGAATACTCTTTTTGTTAAGCAACCAATGTGTAGCTTTCTCTAGCAAAAAGTAGAGTACCTTGGGCATATAATATCAGAAGAAGGAGTGGCGGTAGACCCAACAAAAATTGAGGCAATGCAAGGCTGGTCGAAACCTACAAACGTGAAATTACTGCGGGGGTTCCTTGGACTAACGGGCTACTACCGAAAATTTGTTAAGGACTATGGGAAGATCAGTGCACCACTCACCTCTTTACTGAAAAAGATGCTTTCCAATGGTCGGACAAAGCCTCTGCTGCCTTCGACAAACTTAAAGCAGCCATGAAAACGATGCCGGTGCTTGCGCTACCATATTTCAATAGACTCTTCATCATTGAGGCCGACCCATCTGGAGTCGGAATTGGAGTCGTTCTCATGCAAAATGGTCGACCACTCGCATATACTAGCAAGGCATTATCTTCCTCCCATCAAAACATGTCAGTATATGATAAGGAGATGCTTGCCATTATACACGTAGTAACGAGGTGGAGACCCTACTTGATCGACCGACGATTTCAAATTAAAACTGACCATAAAAGCCTCAAGTACTTTTTTGAGCAAAAGATATCATCCCCTGAGCAGCAAAAATGGGTAACCAAACTTCTTGGATTTGATTATGAAATTATTTACAAAAAGGGGAAAGAAAACGTTGTTGCAGATGCACTCTCACGGCTACCTGAACAACCTAAGGTTTCAGCCATCTCCCTTCCTACCACCGGTCTCCTCGAGGACCTTAGGGAAGAATGGAAGAAGGATCCAGAGATCAACAACATCATAAAAAAATTGGAGGAGGATCCAAGTGCAATAGCCCACTACACTTGGGATTCGAGGGATCTACGCTACAAAGGTCGCATTGTGCTTATACCTGACTCCCCTTGCATCACAATCATCTTGCATGAAATGCACTCCATACCTTCAGTAGGGCACTCTAAATTCCTAAGAACCTACAAAAGAGTGAAGCAAAATTTTTATTGGAGAGGGATGAAAAAAATTATTGCTTAATATGTGGCACAATGTGATGTATGTCAACAGCACAAGGGTGAAACTGTGGCAAATCCATGGAAGCTACAACCACTACCTATACCAGACTCAGTGTGGATTGACATCTCCATGGACTTCATTAAAGGGCTGCCATCTTCTAAAGGTAAAAGCACGATTCTCGTGGTTGTTGATTGACTTATGAAATATGCTCATTTTTGTGCTGCGAGAAATCCCTACACTACTGCTAGTATTGCCCAGATTTTCATAGAAAATTTTGTTAAACTGCATGGGATGCCAAGGTACATCGTAAGTGATCGTGACAGGATCTTCACTAGTAAATTTTGGACCGAGTTATTTCAGTTACAAGGCACCAAACTCAAGATGAGCACAGTGTATCATCCACAAACTGACGGCCAAACAGAGGTGGTAAATAGGTGCTTAGAGACGTACCTCCAGTGTTTCGCTAGCGACCAACCAAAAGAGTGGGCGAAATGGCTTCCCTGGGCCGAATGGTGGTATAATACTACATATCATTCATCTACAAAATGTGCCCCTTATGAAGCATTGTATGGTCGACCAGCCCCTGTGATTCCAAAGTATATAATTGGCTCAGCCAAGGTAGATCAGGTTGACCGAGAATTGATTGATAGGGACAAACTCTTACAACTGTTAAAAGATAATCTCTCTACCACTGAAGCCAGAATGAAGCAGCAAGCCGACACACGACGAAGTGAAAGAGAATTTTCAGTGGGAGATTAGGTTTATCTTCGCCTACAACCATACAAGCAACTCTCTATCAACACTCGAGCCTCCATGAAGCTATCCCCACGTTTTTATGGGCCCTATCAGATCACAGAGCGTATTGGAGCCGTGGCGTACAGACTTAAATTACCTGAGGATGCCAAAATTCACCTTGTCTTCCATGTATCATGCCTAAAGCCCAAGTTGGGAGAACACAACTGAGGATGGAGTTATTCAAGCCCAACCACAAGCCATCCTCGATCGCAGGATCGTGATGCATCGCCGACATCCATCTACTGAAGTACTAGTGCATTTGAATAATCTACCACTTGAAGACGCCACATGGGAACCATATGAGGAGCTGAAGACCCAGTTCCCTGAGTTCATAGAATCTCAGCCTTGAGGACAAGGCTGATTTGAAGAGGGCAGGTCTGTTAGGACTCTAGCTAGGAGAGTCCTAATTGAGAGGGTCATTCTGTTAGGACTCTAGCTAGGAGAGTCCTAATTGAGAGGGACATTCATGTAGGAGGTTTTTTCTTAGAGAAGAATTAGGAGTTGTAAGGGAATAAGAGTCTTAAGTAGGAGTCCTATTAGGAGTTGGTTAGAAGTAAGAGTCTTAAGTAGGAGTCCTATTAGGAGTTAAGGTTTAGAAGCCCTATAAATAGCCATGTATTCCTTCTCTTTTCTTAAGCAATAGATGAATCTTTTCTACAGCCTTTGAGCAGCAACTTGGAGGGAGGAACCCCTATAGAGTTCCAAGGAGGTCGATCCCCTAAAGAGATCAACCCCAAGTTTAGAATCTGCAAGGGTTCTAACACTCTTACCCTTCTTAGGGGACCTTTCTGCTTTCCCTTTTCTTTCTGATCTTACCAATATAGAGAACTGACTTCTCTTTCTTGGTGGTGCTCTCTATCTCTCTTAACATATTGAGGAGCTTAGGGAGAGTCACCTCAAGTTTATTCATATTAAAATTCATTATGAACTTTGAAAAGAAATTTGGTAGGGACCGAAGCACAAGATCCATATATAGGTTATCCTCTATGACCATTCCTAGACTTATGAGTTTCTTTATCCACTCAATAATCTTTAGGACATGATTCTGAACCGGTATCCCCTTAGTCATCTTAGTATAGAAGAGGCTCTTGGATATCTCATATCGTTGAGTCCTTCCCTATTCGTCAAACAGTTTGCGGACAAGTAGGAGAATGTATTTGGCATGTATCTTTTTATGCTCTCTCTATTACTCAGGAGTCATAAAGCCTAACATATAACACTGAGCAAGAGTGGAGTTATCTATGTACTTCATGTAATGAGCGATCTCATCCTTGCTTACCCCTTACTCGGGAGTAGTCATCATTATATCAAGGATATACGTGATTTTTGTTGAATCTCGGATGTTGATGATGAAGTCAATTGTAATTTGTTTGATCAAATCTATATATTGAGAAAAGTGTGCAGGATAAACTATGATGGCAGTAAGACATAAAGCAGGTGTTGTGCCGGAGTCAAGATCGAGATCTCATTGGGAGTTTAAGAGTTCGACGGAAGTCCGGACATTCGTCCGGAACCAACCAAGAAGTCTAGGAGCTTGCTAAAGAAGCTCGTCGGAACTCACCAAGAAGATCATCGTAAAGTCCAGGAGCTTGCCAGAGTCTATCGGATCATTGTCGAGAGTTCATTGGAAGTTCACTAGAAGTACGCCGGAAGAGCAATTGACGCACCGGAACAAGAAGCATTGTAAATTGTGTCTTAATTATCATAGTTAGAGCATAAATTAAGTTAGGATTGGGAGATAATCCCACTAACTTAATTATGGGCCAACTGGCTGCTAGTCATAGGTGCCCAACAAGCCAATCACGTGAGTGATGGCAAATATGACTTGATACAGAATCTTTTTGTTTATTATATTTTGGCATATATCACTTTATAACTATTGCATATATGCACAAATATAATGTGATGTCCTTGGATTTGTGCAATGGGAATCGGATCGTGATGAGATCATAAAAATGAGATCGATTCACCTTTAAACACATATCCTAAATAATCCCAGTCATAGGTTACTCGAGAGGGACATCGTGATAACCGGACAGACTGGTGTGCTGTATACCCATCCATATGATGGATGCAGCTGGTCTCATAGTTGCTCGTGTAGGGACACTAGGGATACAGTACAAGTGCTCATTGGAGAATGAGTTCACTGATTGATCCGCTTACGGAATGCTGGATGGTTGATGATGCCTTATTGTCACACAGCGATTCTGTAGTCCTAGTAGTATATCTGGTCCTTAGACTTGAGACACCAAGGATGTCCTATATGAGTGCTCCACTCTTTGATACCAGACTTGTAGGTTTGGTTGTCCCAGATCTAGTACAACTGGTCATTGGGAGTGGTAGTCGATCTTACGAGGGCTATTGAGTGTCGATAGAGGATCATCCACTCTCTGCGTCATGAGAGAATATCCCATGTGTTCTTGCTCAAACAAATCCCTAGCCAAGGTCATTCGGGTGGAGAAAAAAAGTGTTCTCTGGGAGAATCCGATTAGAGCGAGACTCGAGTAGAAACCGTATGGGTCTAATAGCACCATGCTCGATATACGGTCTCCGGGATATTAGATGGATGAGGGACTATAGGTACACGGTAATTGAGGACAAACAGGTCTAATGGATTA